>NC_056729.1:937084075-937214075 GCF_019279795.1 Protopterus annectens
CAAATTAGCCCAAGGCTCCATTACTAAAGTGAATAATAGTGGAGAAAGTGGACATCCTTGCTTTGTACCTTTAAGAATGGGTATTTTTTGTGAAACATATGTTCCTACCTTAATATAAGCCAGCGTTCCTTTGTATAAATGCTCAATTAAATTTACAAATGCATCAGAGAAATTTGTGCATTTCAGTAAGGTAAACAGATAGTCCCAACTTACTGAATCAAATGCTGAACCTATATCAAGACTAATAAGTGTTAAATCTTTCTTTTTCCTATTTGCAAAATCAATTAATGTTAAAGTTCTTCTTATATTATCAAAAGTATTTCTATTTACAATGAAGCCCGTCTGATCTATGTCTATAATGCCGGGATAATTGTCTTCAATCTATCAGCAAAAATACTCATAAACATTTTATAATCAACATTAAGTAATGAGATGGGTCGATATGAAGAACATCTAGTTGGATCTTTATTAGGTTTTAAAATTGGTGAAATAAATGTATATTGCCAAGATGGGGGGATTATTAACTCAGTTTGGGCCAGAATAAAAACCTTATGTATTAATGAATATGTAGTTTTAGAAAGGATTTTATATATCTCTGGTATAATACCATCATTACCCGGTGCTTTGTTTGATTTAAGCTTATTTATTTGTGTAATAACTTCTGTATATGAAATACTCTTGTCCAATAGTTTAATCTGTTGTTTATTAAGCTTTTTATTCATGTTTGTGGTTATAAACTCCTTTATTTTATCTTTAGGTTCCATGTTAATGTTGTTATGGTTAATCTTGTGAAAGTGATTTCTAAATTCATCCAGTATTTCTGGTATACTAGAAACATTCTTCTTTTCCTTAGAGAAAAGATTTCTTTGATATGGTTTTGTTTATTCAATCTTTTGTTTTATTTTTAAGTCTATGTAAGTATTTGGGGCTTATTGAATAAGACAAAAACTTGTATTTCTCTAAAGTTATTTTAACTTTATGAGTTAAAATTTCTTTGTATTTCTCATTTAGTTTGTTTATTTCTTCAATAACTTTCTTGTCCATAATATTTTCTTTATTATTATGTTTATAAGAGTCTAGTTTACTTTGAATATCTAACAATTCCTTATCCCAAGATTTCCTTTTGTTATTATACCATCTGATACTTTGTCCATATAGATATGATTTTAAGGCATCCCAAACATAGACAATGGAGACTTCAGGAGTATTATTTATGTCTAGAAAATGTTGTACTTCTGAAAGTATATATTCTTTATAGTCTTTTAGCTGAGTTAAGTATGCTGGTATCCTTTTGATCGGAACATTATGAGTATTTTTTATCATGAATTCAAAAACAATTGAGTTATGATCAGATATAGGACATGAAATGATTTTGGAATTAATTAAATCTGTTACCATCTGGTTAGAAATAAAGACCCTATCTATTTTTGAATAAGTTTTGTATCTGTTAGAAAAAAAGGTGTATGGTAATGATTTTGACTCTATCTGATTATTAATATCATTCAAATGATAAGAATTAGCAAAATCATTTAAATGTTTTGCATTAGATGTAATTCTTCTTTTCTTTATAGTGGTAGTATCACTTTCATGTAGTATACAATTAAAATCACCAGCTAAAATAATATCCCTACAGAGAATGATATGATCTTATCAATATGATGTTTCACTGTATTAATACCAATTCCAGGTATCCAATATACATTAATTAAAGTGTAAGTCTTCCCATTAATTTGTATTGTAACCATACAAAACATTCCTTTGTCATCCTGATAAGACTTAATGGTTTTAGGAATGGGCATACTTTTATTCCATAAAATAGCCACTCCTCTTTTTTCTGAGTGTGCTCTGAACTAACCAATACTGTATACTTATTAGTGGCTAGTTTATCAATATCTTTTTTCAAGAGATGGGTTTCTTGCAGGAAGACTAGATTGGCCTTGTGTAGATTAATGTATCTTATTAGGCTTGCCCTTTTACACGGATTATTCAATCCATTAATGTTTAAAGAAATTCCTTTTAAAGATGTCATTTGGCATTTTTAAAACTCAAGAATCTTATGATCGAAATAACAAATAACAAGATAAATAATGTTACATCTCCTCTTTTAGGTGTACCTTTAAATATAGCTGTATTCATTAAATCTCTTATGGGATTTTGTATAGGATTCAATTTTGTTTGTAGTGACAATGAGTGTACAAAATATATTGTGGATGTCAAAACTATATACATATAACAATGAACAAGTGAAAATAATGTAAGGATTAAACCTTGCATCCCGCCTGCAGTTGAAAACTCCAACTTAGAGCAGTATTTACTACTCAAGTTAACCCCCTACCCTAAGCAGCAGTACCTCAGCTACCACCTTATCAATTTAATACTAGTTATATTTAACTGAAGTTAACAGTTTTCAATTCAATTATCTATCAAGACAAAACTACACATTTGGTAAAACAGCATCATATAAACTAAAATAAACTTTTTTTTTTTTTTTTTTTTTTTTAAAACTGTTCATACTATTATATAGATCTATGTAATATATAACACTTGTATTCTAATAGCATTCAAATAATCTTAATGTTAGAAATCAAGAGGAGAGAAAAGTATGTTCTAACATTCATTTAAATCAAAAACTTTGGCTAATATGATTCAGACATTACATGCATTAAGATGCATCTATTTTCTGTCATGTGAATTCTATCAACAGCTTCCAAAAAATCTTGAATTGTTTGTATATGAGCATTTACTTAAACTCATTATTGTCAATAGAGTAAAATATTGTATTCATAAAAATTATTATAAATCATATTGCATAGTTATGCAGATTCTCAGAAACGCCTGCTATTACCTAAAAAAAAAAGCCATCACACACATAAACACAGACACACACACATACATATACACACACACACACACCCACACACACACACACACACACACACACACACACACACACACACACACACACATACATATACACATACACATATATACATACATACACACACACACACACACACACACACACACACACACACACACACACACACACACATATATATATATATATATCTGATCTCACTGAGTTGTGTCTTTGTAGTGCACTATCCTACTTGCTGTCCCTAGAATAAATCTGTCTGCTTTATACAAAATAATGCACAGCAAACACATATTAGTAACCAGATTTTACAATCATGCTAACCTACTGCTTTAAAATATATCACATGACATTTCTTCCAGAATAGAGTTATAAGATTATTTATGCTTGTCAATCAGATGAATTAAATGAGTTATAGTAAAGTATATGTTTGGGACACAAGTTTTAACACAGATTATTATGCTACTGTTAAGTAGATTTTCAAAAACATTTAAATAAATGTTTCATTTTCTATGCCTTCTAAAATAAGATATTTACTTGCTACAAGAAACTACATCATCTAAACTCATCATAACTGACACATTTTATGAATAGAGTATTTTTCCTGTATCTGTGGTGTGTCAGTGTGATAACCTTGTCAATGTTTATACTAACTGCTTTCAGTTTCTCTGTGAACATTCTGTGAGTGAAGCTTCTGAGGAAACTCATGGACACTGTGCATGAGACAGCCCACATCCCAGATTGTCTCCCTTAACATTTTGGCGGAAACTTATTAAAACTTGTGGCAAACATTCATTTTGTCAATAGAGTAAAATATTGTATTCATAGAAATTATTATAAATCATATTGGATAGTTATGCAGATTCTCAGTAAAAAAAGCCATCACACTCACACACACACACACACACACACACACACACACACACACACACACACACACACACACACACATATATATATATATATATATATATATATATATATATATATATATATATATCTGATCTCACTGAGTTGTGTCTTTGTAGAGCACTATCCTACTTGCTGTCCCTAGAATAAATCTGTCTGCTTTATACAAAATAATGCACAGCAAACACATATTGGTAACCAGATTTTACAATCATGCTAACCTACTGCTTTAAAATATATCACATGACATTTCTTCCAGAATAGAGTTATAAGATTATTTATGTTTGTCAATCAGATGAATTAAATGAATTATAGTAAAGTATATGTTTGGAACACAAATTTTTAACACAGATTATTATGCTGCTGTTAAGTAGATTTTCAAAAACATTTAAATAAATGTTTCATTTTTATGCCTTCTAAAATAAGACATTTACTTACTACAAGAAACTACATCATTTAAACTCATTATAACTGACATATTTTATGAACAGAGTATTTTTCCTGAATCTGTGGTGTGTCAGTGTGATAACCTTGTCAATGTTTATACTAACTGCTTTCAGTTTCTCTGTGAGAATTCTGTGATTTGAAGATTCTGAGGTAACTCAAGGACATTGTGCATAAGACAGCCCACATCCCAGATTGTCTCTCTTAACATTTTAAGGGAAAACTTATTAAAAACTAGTGACAAACATTCATTTAGCAGTGTAAATGCATCTAAACATGACAGAACCTCCACAATGTATTCCACAGATCATCACAGCCTCTATGCAAGTGAAATTAAACTCAAAATTACCAACAAGCAATAAAACTCAGCATTCTTCTCCCAACTCAATTTTCATACAAATCCTATTATTCACTGTGCCCACACAGTCAAAAGCATTTCTATATATTAATAAAGAAAAGAAAAAGAGAGTAGAAAATAAAAGGAGTGAGGCAGAAATAAAAAATGTAAGAGAAAGCTGTAAGAAGTATATACAATGGAATGTTACTTACTGTTTATATTAATAGAGTTAAAATAAAACATATTATTTACTCTTATTTAGTTCTGATTATTATTAGTTAAAGCATGACAGATTATTTACAAACAAGCATAAGCAGTATAATCAAGAAAGTATAATTAGAAATAGCATTTGAAGAACTTATAAACTTTTACAAGAAATAAATATGTTATTATTCTATTAATGATATTTTCATTACTGTTCTCTCCCTGCCCTCCCCCACCCTTTACCCACTACATAATCTAAATAGAATGTCATTGTTTAAACAAAGAAAATAATAAAAGAAGAAGGAAAAAAGATAAAGATAAAAAATGTATCAAATTACTAACCTTACTTTTTTCAGAAAGAAAACAAATCGAGTCACAGCCTGCCATTAAATCCTCAGGCATTTTGACTGGTTATGAAACAAAACATTTCTTTGCACATAGAGAATAACTTTGATTAAATCTTTTCCAAAATATTTGTGGCTTTCTGGAAATGCAGGAACTATATTCAAAAGATTAATAATGAACTAAAATGATGAGAGAGAAAAAAACATATAACAAATCATTTGTTTCTTAGTCTCTTCTTCTTCTCTGAAGTCTTCCAGGAAGCTTCAGTTGCCAATCTCTTTAATGAAGAACTAGCCCATTCCATTTCTTCTATTTTATCCAAAATCCTTTTTTCTTTGACAAACAGTAAAGCAGAGTCTAAATCATCGAAGACCTTAGAAACATCAGGAAGGAAGATTTTAAGCTTGGCAGGAAACAGAAGGTATGTTTTAAACTGTGCTTTTTTAAGCTCCCTTATTAGTGGCAGAAAAACTTTTCTTTTAGCAATTACCATGGAAGAATAGTCATTGTCAAAACGCACAGTTGTCTCATTAAACTTAACAGGAGCTTTAGCCCAAGCAGATTTAAGAACCATCTCTTTATCAAAAGATGATAGAAATCTAACTATAACTGATCTAGGATAGTTTTTGTTAGAGTTAGTATTAGCTATAGATCTATGTGCTCTTTCGATACCAAAAGATAATGCTTCTGGTAAATCTAAAGTTTTAGGAGCCATGTTGTTAAAAAGAAGTAATATTGTTACCTTCAATATTTTCTGGCAGTCCAAAAATCCTAATGTTATTGCGCCTAGATCTATTTTCCAGGTCATCCAGCTTTGTTTGTAAATGTGTATTTTGTTTCAGCAGAAACTCAATGTTGATTTCCTCTTCTTGTATTTTATTTTCCATGTCATTCACAGCTTCTTCTATGCCTGTCATCTGGATCTTCTGTTGTTGCAGGTCCATATGTAACAAGTCTATTTGTTTTGTAGTTTTTCTATGAAAGTGTCTATTTTAGTATCCATTTTATCCATCTTAGCAGTAAGTTGCTGGACTATAATTATCAGAGACTGAAGTTCTTTCTTGATGCTGGAGTCTTGAGAATTTGTCTTACTGGAACTCATTTCAGACTGATAAACTGACAGGAAAATTTCCAAAGTAATTTCTGACAGGAATATTATTAAGATTTCCTTTCTTTTTTAGATATAGTTCAAGAACTATATAAAACAAACATATTTAGAAAGAAAATTACTTCAAGAATTAATTTTTTAAGTAATTAATTCCTGTCAATGTAATGAAATTGGTGGAGCTGAAGAAATCTGCTGCTATCCTGTATTCATCCTTGGCCACGCCCCCGACATTTGACTTTCTGATGTGCAGTAAATCCATCAGTAATGGGTCAGAAGATGCCATGTATGCCAGACGCAGGGCACCTCTTAGCAGTCTGTAGGATACTGAATATAATGACAGGACTTTGATTAAATCCATGTACGACATGCTGTTTAGGCCTTATATCCTTTTAGTAAGGTATTTCTGTGGGCATTCCAGATGTTGCAGGTGTCTGGACAGATACATTTCCAAAGGGGGCATTATATTCAATAATTGGCCAAATTAGGGCTGAGTAAAGGGGGACACTGACATCTCTAGATCTAGACACAATCCCTTTGTTTATAAGCTGTGTAATATAGAAGGACTTTCTTACAGCAACAGTCATGTTAGTCAAAAGTTAGGCCACTGTCTACACAAGTTCCCAAATTCCAAACAACTGGCTTAACTCTTAGGGGCACACTGTCAATGTGGTCGTTCCTTGGACTTGAGTTAGACGACTTCCCAAAGGCACCAATGATGCATTTTTGGCATTTTGCTTCAGTCCATGATTTTGACACCAGTTATTTATTTGGGACAAACCTTCCTGCAGGATGTATAAGTCATTTGGGGATTCAATAACTGCTCCTAGCTTCCAGTCATCTGCAAACTTAGGAAGCCATATTCCTTTGGAATTGACTTTACATTCACAAAAGTAAATGCCAACAGAAAGGTATATGATAGGTGCTACACTCGTCTGTTGAATATCTTTGCTAAAGGCAGAAGCTCAAACCCATTTAGGTGTATTTTCTTGTCATGCTATCATGTGTTTCATTCCCATGAAATGTGTTTTTCAGTCACCTTTACAATGAGTGCTGCCATGGCATGCCTTGCTAATGCCCTGGTCTAGAGAATATCTGTGACATAGGCAGGGATGCAACTACATTGAGTTCTTATCATCAAGTTGTAAAATTATACCAGGGAGTTTGGCACTTTTTAACCAAATATATTTATGGGATTTATTTACCATAAAGAAAAAAAATTGTCTGTCTGTGTTCATACATTGGCAGTATTTGGCAGAGAACAAAGTAGATGTTCTTCCATTTCCTGTGGCAATGATGAAAAATCCTTTGTAAGTACTAATCAGTCACAGATGAGTTAAACCTCACTGCACATGCCAATCTGAAATAAAGTACAGTTACTTCCATTATTCATACTCCTTTAATAGCTTGGTGTACTCATGCAATTATTCTTCTAAGTCAGTGCACAATTTGGGAATATAAATCCTCTGGGGGTTGTATGTTTTACAACTGTTTGGTGCTTAGTCTGCACATGTGCTACGTTTCCTTGATATGTGTGTTTTATGATCCCTTTTGCTCTGAATGTTGCAGTGGGTGCCCTTGCTAATGCACTGCTATGGAAACATTCAGTGGAAAAATCATGGGTTCAGTTCCCTTGAGGTCTGTCTTTCTTTTTTTGCCATCAGTATGAACATGTGCTGTATTTCCCTGATATATGTGTTTTATGACCTCTTTTACTTTGACTGTTACAGTGACTCACTTTGCCAGTAATTTGGATATACTGGCATGTGGACTGAACTGATGGATCGACTCCCCACAGGGTACCATATATTCCTTTTTCAATGACATTCACGGTATAATACAGGTCCACTGCTAACATTCTGATGTTGTCAGAATTGGTGCAAGTTGGTACATCATGTTACTTTATTGTATCCCACTTCTACAATTTTATATATTCTAAATTAACATAATATCACACCACCATCTCCATTCTGCTTTTCTGACAATTGCTTTGTTCCACAACTCCCTTTGCACTTTTTTCTGCCCATGTCTGTAGATTCTGCTACTGTAGTATAAACTCTACTACATCCTAAGCCATCAGTGGTACTTTCCCTTCCATTACACATTTCTCTCTCTCTCTCTCTCTCTCTCTCTCTCTCTCTCTCTCTCTCTATATATATATATATATATATATATATATGTATATATATTTGCTGCCATACATGATATCCACATTCTACACCTGTGCAAGTGTACTTGTATCTAACTACTTAGGGTGCTCGTGCACTGTCAATGTTTCCTGCATCTGCTCATACTTCAGTGTGGCCATGAGAGGGTTTACCATAATCTGACTGCAGGTCTGTACTGCACTTATGATGAGAAGTTCCTCATCCTGCATGACTGCATAAGTAATAAGCTTCTGAGCTAGTCGTGCACACAGTGTAAGCAGTGCTGCATTGGCCACTATCATGGATGCGGTACTTATGAATACCAGGGAGAAAGTCATTGGTTGGAGTGGTCCTCGGGTTAAAAAGAAAGCTTTCTATTTAAATGGAGCTTTTAAGGTGCTTTATGTTTTCTTCTCTCTGGCATTTGTCTTTGAGTGCCCAGGAGGTTGGGTAATATGGTTGCTTCCACTGTATTTTGTTGAAGCATTCAGAAGCATAGTTGGCTCATTCAGCACTCTGGGACACTTCACTACAGTTTACATCCACACCACCTATACCTCGCAACTGTCCAGATTTTTGCCTCATATTTTCCTCATATTTTCGGTCTGTTCCTTGTAAAAATTGTGGGTTTCTAGCAAATCACTGAGGACTGAAGTCACTAAATAATGGCAAACATTTGAATTTCAGACTTCATATCCTTCAGAAAAATGCATGTTAACACAAACCCTACTATTATAGCAACTTTTTTAAGTTTATAACAGCAATATTTAAAATCTGTCCCTATTTTTGTGCCTTTGTCCTCCCATTATTTTCAGGCTTTGTCCAGATTTCTTGCAATGAGAGGCTAAGAGGTATGATGCCCCCAGCTAACTCTTTCACTGAAGAGCAAAAAAAAAAAAAAAGAAATACTTTACTGTAATAACCTGATCAGTACAACGACAAACATTTGAGTTTTAGACTTCATATCCCCCACCTGCAGCAAGCTCTTCCACTGAGAAAAAAAAAAAACTTTCCTGTAATAACCCACAGTTCCATCCACACCACCCCCCCCCAAGGAAAAAAAACAATCTTTCTTTTAAACTGTAGCAAACTGCATGCTTCAACGCTCAGGTTTGACTGCAAATGCAATAACAGTTTTTGAAAGCCAGTATTGTACTAAAGAAAGGTTGTTCATTTGTGTTGATGGATTGAAGATAGCACCCTCCCAACCCTTTGTGCTTGGGGCAATTGCCCATCTCACTCTGCCCTAGTTACGCTTCTGGAAGCACTTAAATATATTATGTGTTTTACTGGTTTCATGCTTTTTTTTCCTATAAAAGGAGATCACAATTATAATAATGTTTTCCCCTTTCTTACTTAGATTTGTTTGTTTATTTGTTCATTCAAATAATTAATGTTGTTTATGTACTGCTGATGCAGAATAATTTATTTTTCTTTCTTTTTTTTTGCTTCTTTACAGTATAGTGGCTATTTACTGCTTTTAATGTTTTTTTCTTTCTTTTACATTTTGATAGTTCGTTGGAAACAGGCGTGGTATTGATTTTCAGTTATTGCTAGATGTAATTATTATGTTTCTATTTATGTTTATTCATGTTATGTTTTATTTATAATACACGTTTTGTAGATACTGTATTTGTTTACTTAAAATTAACAAACATTAGCTGCTGAAGCACTGGAGAAACTGGACAGGGAGGATGGGAATGAGCGATTGACATTGGCTTACCCATCTTGGGGACAGGGAAGTTGGCCAGGTCATTAGAGAGCTGGCACTTGCTTATGAATAGGTACACGGTATGCAACATATAGGCCTTGGAATATGCACTTGTCTATGTCAAGCCATGTCTGTGCAGTAGCATTCATAAACATGTGCAAGAATGGGCATCTCACAGAGGAAGGAGCAGCAGCAGGCTGTCAGACATGTGAGTGCCTGCATCAGCTGTTAGAGGAGATGTTGGGGCACAGCAACAAAAATCCTGATGGCTGCCTGAATGATGGTGCCATGAGATTATCGTTCATCCTGCTGGGAAACAAATGGGTGGCTCGATCATGGGAAAGCTGACTGTTAGAGATTAAAGAGAAAAATAATAATACCATTAACAAATATTTCAACAATGTTGCACACAAATACAGGTGAATATGCTCATAAGAAGCGAAACAAGTAGTTTAGATATCTGTTCAGCTGCTACTTGATTTATTACAATTTTACCCCTTTAATTTAGTTCTAATGACCCAGTACCTGGTGGTTACAGCTCCTCAATTCATGGAAAGTAACGTTCAATTACTGTTAGCCTACACAAAGGGTTTACCACTATAACGGTGTTTATATACTTTTGCTTCCAATGGTGAAGCATGTTTTAAACTGTTTTAAATCTACACATCCCTGTTTAACATTGCATGATTGTAAAGTATTTTGTATGCTGCCTAGTGTTTTAAAAATTTAACAGTTTTAAAAATAAGTTTTAAAGCTACACATCCCTGTTTAACATTGCATGATTGTAAAGTATTTTGTATGCTGCCTATACTGGGAAACTGGTATCTGTGACTGTCCTTTTTCTTATTGCCTCTCCTCTTCACATTCTCTCTAGCTTCCCTGCCCTACACAGGAAATAAATTAAACCTGCTGGAAGTGGTAAAGAAGCCAAGTTTATACTGCCAAGGTCCTGCTAAACCTATCCCCTGAAAGAATTACCTCTGCAGTTTCAAGGGAAATTATACCAAATTATGTCTGTATATTGTTGAGTTGTGTTAAATGTAAACGCTAGTCCCACAACCCTACTAGGTGGTTAGAACTTGCTCTAATTCAGACACTGCAGCAGCCACACTTCCCTTTCTCTATACCCACTTATCTAGCCTTCTATGCCCTTCTCCAGGCCACTATAAAGCCACATTTCATAGGCTTCCCAGCCCCAGGCTCTACAAGGCATGTTGCTGTAATTACAAGGTTTGGCCACTAGATGGCAGACTGAATCCACCTAATATCTCCTGCCTTATGACCAGCTCCTAATTGACCATCCAGTGTATTGTACTCTTAACTTTTACTTTCTATCCCTCTCCCACACAACCATATCTGCTTCTCCACCTGTAGTCCTTTTAGCCTATACTCACCCTCTGTGCACTCTAGCTACTTGCCCAGCTATCTACATAGCTGATTGTTCCCAACCCAACCTGTCCAGAAATTCCAACCCAACCTGTCCTGAAATTCACCTTCCTTTGGCTCTACCCACTCTGTTCGCCCTGTGGGCTCACTCTGCTCCCCTACCCAGCTCCCAGTTCCCACACCCCCCCAGTATTCCTACATTTATACTCACCTAACCACACCCCCTCATTAACTCCCACCCCCACACATCACAACCAACCAACCAAACACATTCTGTCTTTACACCCAACCCCCCCCCCACTCCCAACCCACCACTTTCCCATAATTCACTCTGTTGGATCTCCCACCTGCACTCTCTAATGCCAGTACTATTTACCCCACAATGTCTCACTAACTCCCATCTTATCACCAAAACCTAAACCAATTTACTATCTCATACCCCCACTTGTAATACTTTATCTTCTCACTGCCTATGAACACCACTACCTACCTAGCTCTCACTATCCTAAGTCCAGTACCACCGCTAGCAACCAACCACACTACCTCACATCATTACTACCCCTCCTTTTCTCTAATTCTACCACTCCAAAACCTCTTCATCCCTTATGAGTTACCTATATAAACCCTAGCACTAAATACTATCACCATCTCCTACTAAAAATCCACAAACTAGTAAGCCTATAGCCAATGGTGACATCCACCCTAACCCAGGCCCAAACGTACCTGATACCACTAACTCCACAAATAGCACTGTCACCAATCTACGGAGCTCATATAATGCTCCTAATTCATTACTAGTCTGTCACCTAAACATCAGAAGTATAAATAATAAAATTCACTATCTGCATGCCCTTCTGGACATGCACTCCCCTGACCTATTATGTCTTACAGAAACCTGGCTCAAACCCATTATCCCTGATAATGAGATTATACCCCACAACTGCAATATAATAAGACTTGACCTGCAAGACAGGAAAGGTGGTGGAGTAGCCATCATGTATAAATCCACTCTACAAGTATCCACTGTTAGTACCCCACAAAGCCTGATAACTAGCAACTCTGAAACACTCATCACAAAAGTCCAGCTTAACAAGCACAAAGCTATAAACATTGCATGTATCTACATTCCCCCAGGTGACAACATAGACACCTTAGAAACTACCCTACAATGGCTATCCACTAACCACCCCCAAGAAATTATTATTCTTGGAGACTTCAATATCGACTGGAAAACCTGTTCATTAAACTTCCCCACCACCCATATTAATTTACATGGCTTCTCCCAGATTATAACTTCCCCTACCAGAATCAATAAGCCCAACAACAAGGAAAGCATCCTAGACTGGATACTAATAAACAATGAACCCTAGTTATTATAAATCAAGCACCCTACCTGATGATATGAGTGACCACTTCCTAACCTATATAATCAGAAAAATGAATGACATGCCTCAGCAAACCACCTTTAAAACCATTAGAAACACAAAAAACTTTAACCTGACTAATTTCCAGGCCAACCTTAACTCATGCAAATGGTCCAATCTGAAACTACTTCCCCTTGATGAAGCAGTCTCAGACTTCAATACTAAATTACTAGCCATCTTAGACAGGCATGCTCCCAAATGAACTATCAGAACCAAAAACAAAATAACTCCATGGCTAACCAAATGTACTAGACAAAAACTAATTGCTAGAAACATAGCATGGACCTCCTGGAGATCCACCAAATCCTCACAAGACCACATTAGATACAAACAATTGAGAAACGAGGCAAAAAAATCCACTATGCTAGACAAACAAATCTACTATTTAAATTTACAGAAAAAGCACCAAAATCAACCACAAAATTTCTGGTCAGGCTTTAATAAACTGCTACATCCAGGTAAATTCGTAACCCCCCACCCCCTCAACTACCTTACATCTACCCCCTAAAAGTGTAGCAAAGGCCTTTAATACTTTCTTTACAGAAACAGTTCAGTCCCTAGCTAATAACCTAGCTCCCAACACTACCTCACCCACTCTGGAAAATGTACTTCCCTTCAAATTTGATCCTATCCCCACAGACTATATTAAATCCCTACTTAAGAAACTGAAACCCACCACCCTAGCAGCAGATTTACTCCCTGCAGAATTTCTACAAAAGGCCGCTAATGAAATAGCATACCCTATCTCCATCTTAATCAATCGTACTATCCAAGAATCCTATGTCCCCTCCATCTGGAAAATCTCCCACATTATTCCACTTCACAAAGGGGGCAACTCCACTGATCTCTCAAACTATAGACCTATAGCCATCCTATCTCCCTTAGCCAAAATAATGGAAAAATGTATACATAAGCAAATTCTAACTCACCTTCTCCAGAACACTCTCCTAGCCCCATCCCAGCACGGATTTAGACCCGCCCATAGTACCACTACAGCACTTCTCTCCTTCTCTCACACAATAAATCAAAACCGTAATCACAACAAGTTCTCCTCAGCCCTCTTTCTCGACCTATCCAAGCATTCAATATGGTGAATCACCACCTACTCCTAGACACACTAAAATCACTCGGCCTAAACAACCTAGTAATCAAATGGTTCCACTCTTACCTGCATGGCAGACAACAAGCTGTATTATGGAAAGACAATCTATCCCCCCTTTTACCGATCACCCTTGATGTCCCCCAAGGATCTATATTAGGCCCCCTCCTTTTCTTCACATTCATCAATGACCTACCCAAAGTTATCCCAGATGCAACATGTATTCAGTATGCAGATGACTCTACCCTTATCTGCTCTGCCACCACACCCTCAGAACTACAATCCCTATCCCAAATCATCTTCAACAAAGTAGAGGACTGGCTCAATAGTCGCCGTCTCCTATTGAATCCAAATAAAACCAAACTACAACTTTTCTCCCCTACCCGTAAAGTCACATCAGATATTACAATCTCATCTAACAATGGCACCATAATCTCTCCAGAACCGTGCACAAAACTTCTTGGTGTAATAATTGATAATAATCTGAGGTATGATGCTCATATAGACAAAACCAACAAAACAGTTAACAAAAAAATAGGCTCCTTGTATAGGATTAAACAATTCCTAACCCCACCTGCCAAAACAGCCATAGCTCGAACACATCTCCTATCGACCCTTCTCTATGCCTCACCCATCCTCGTAAACTTAATTAAAGCAAACCTTAACAAATTAACTAGCTGCTATAACAATATAGCTAGATTTGCCACAGGAACAGCCTACATAACCCATCACTGTCAAAATATTCAAACACTAGACTGGATAGAACTACCCAATCAATTCCAGTACAACCAACCCATAGTTATTCATAAAATCCTCTACCAACCTAACAGTACACCCATTCTGACAAATATTATCACCCCCTACAGCAGCCTAGCATCCCTCCGCTCATCCAACAAAATCCAAGTACAATCTGCCAAAGCCAACAACTCAGCCGGAGAATCATTGCTCTCCAACTCTGCTGGTAAAAAATGGAACTTGCTCCCCTAGATCTTACCACTACATCCTCCTTACCCCAATTCAAGATATCCCTAAAGAAACACCTAAACAGGCATTGGCTATGTCCATGTCTAAACCCAGACTAACCCAATAAAAACACAACTCAAATAGGTGAAATACTGAATAAAAATAACTTCCTTAACCTATATGAATAAACTTTCTAAACCTAACTTACCCAGACTATATACACTTCTCAACAAACTTTAGAACAATATTATAAGGATGATAACTTACTATCCTAGTCATGCTAAGGCTATGTTTCTAACCCTTCTATGATAACCTGTTATCCTTGCCATTCTAAGGCTATGTTTTAACCCTTCTACATCTAATTTCTAACAACTTCCCTTCTTAACTAACCTGGTTGTCATCCATGACATCAGTCTGTGTAACATGTCATTCTATACACTCTAATGCTGTGTAATGATTTCTGTACATATTTCATACTATAAACCTACAAAGATGCTAAACTTCAGTGTAACCATGTATATATATAATCACTTATTGTTTTTTAATTTTTACATTTTTAAATTTTCAATGTAACCATGAATATTGATTGTCACTTTTTTGCACATGTGGAGCTTTTCTACCCGGGCCTCCTCTGAAAATGGACATGTATTCAGTCGGACTCTCTCGGTTAACAAATGTAAAATAAATAAATAAAGAAGGCAGAACAACATAATTGTTGGGAAGCTGGACTGTTAAGATGAAACGAGTTCAGATCTTGTCTCTTGTCTGCCTGCACTTACGTACTGTATGCCCTGAGCAAATCTTGATGTTCTCGTGCACTGTGGCCATTCTGCTCTCATTTAATCTACATAGTTAACACAATTAAAATTAAATTAAAAAAATACTTTTATTGTCGTGGAGTGTACTATATCATTAAATGTGCTACTGTCTTGTACTAGCTTGTCATTAACTTTTTTAAGAGTTTTATTTTATATTATTCGTTTGTTAACTAGAGGAGACACACTAGGTAGGGATGCCCTTTAGAGGCAACTTGGGATACTGGTGTGACTAAATAATTTGCTGAGTCACACAGCATGCTAGTGGAAAATTAAAGAATCAAACCTAGGACTACAGTGTAAAACTCATTAGTAGACCTCAGCTCTAATGGTCTGTGCTGTGCTGCCCGACTGGGTGCCATTAATGCTGATTAAAGCTGGACTGTAACCGGGTCATAGGGAGAAATAATGGTGCTTGATTGGCAGTGATTGCAGTTGATCACAGTCTGGCCAATTATGTGGCTTGCAATCAGTAAGTGAGATAGATGATGAATGCCTGCTACTTTGTATCTTAACATGCTGCTGTTGTCATTGTATGAACTTCCATCAGCTAAAAATGTTGCCAGCTCTCAGCTTATTTTTTATTACTAGGTTTGTATTATTTCCTTCTATGGGCATATTCAGAAATACGCATAAACTAGTCCTTCTCTTCTTAAACCATAATTTTTTCCTGTATCCTGATCAATAAAATTTGTATACTCTAATAGATTGCTATGCAATTTCTGCTGTGCATTTAATGCTTACATTTTATGAATAATCTGTTTATTTATTTATTTGTTGACATTTGACTACCGGGAAATTCCGATTGTGTAGAAGTCCATTTTTAGTGAAGGCCTGGGGAGAAAAGCTCCAAATTATTACAAACATTTTAAGAACAATAATTTTACAATCTTCAAAAATAAAACAAAAACATCTGCAGTTTAAAAAAGCACATTCTGATATTAGAACTCTGCAGATACTAGAAGTCTGTAGAAGACAGCATTTGTCTGAGTGGAGCAATGATTCTCATTCTATCATTACTTTTTCCACAATAACAGTCCTGTTGTAACCACATGTATAATTAGGAGTGGCAGATCCAGGATCTTTCTTGCCAGGGAGCAACATGGGCACACTAGCTAACTGGTAGGGCATGGGAAGACCCCTCCCCCCAAAAAAGAAGGTACGTACATACTGTTTATCTCTGTACTGGCTAAGTGAAGTTATTGAAGTGTGCCTTACTTCAGAAGAATAAAGTCTTGTAGCAAAATGAAATGTTACAGTAACTTTCTCAGAATAATATGTTATGACTCTCAGTTACTACAAAATGCACTTTGCTAATGTATATTTTTTATTGTATTTGAGTCTATTTCTTAATCAACTATGTTTGACAAAGTGTCCCTTTTCAGGGGTGACTCGGGAGCACTATCTTGTTAAGTGACTTACTCAAAGTCATACAGTAAGCAAACAGAAGTAGGAAGAGTCAAACCCTGTACCCATGACTACAGGCTCATTAACTGCTCAGAGCCTTAATCCTATGTGGCAACTGCCAGACTGCTTTCAGGTAAGAGTAAAACATTCTGTCTTACTAGACTGTACAGCAATTATTTCAGAATATTACACTTGACATTTCCTGATTTAGATTTCTGTACACAGATAACCTTTATCCTTAGTTTCTAAAATTCTCCCACCCCTTTATAACCAAACCCCTGCTCTTCTTCTTCTTTTCCCAGTTAGGGGTCGCCACAGCGGATCATCTGTCCACTCGTGATTGACAGTGGAGTTTTACGGTGTCAAGTTGCCAGCCTGGCACCCAACCTTCCACAGAAGGCACACACACACTTACACCTAGGGCCAATTTATAGTGTCCAATCCACCTACTGCATGTCTTTGGGATGTGGGAGGAAACCGGAGCACCCGGAGGAAATCCAAGCAACCACAGGGAGGACATGCAGACTCCGCACAGAAGGCACCCCAGCCGAGAATCGAACCAGACAACCTCTTGCTGTGAGGTGGCAACACTAACCGCTGCACCACTATGGCCACTCCCATAACCAAACCACTGCTGCACATAGTAAATCCTTCCCTTACTACCACCAACAGACAAAGCCAAACTAGCTGGTGCAGTGTTTATTTACTTATAAAGGCTGTTGACACTTTAAATTACTTAAGTTTTCGTGAATCAGCTGCACTTATTTGGATTTCCATGATAGCCTGTCACAAGACAGCAGATTTTCTAAACAATGGGACCTTTATACATTCAAAATTCAGAATGGAAACCTCTACCCTTTACAGTCATAATTCACAAGGCAACATCTACAGTATAGTACCAGTAGGAATTCATGAAGACTAGAGGCTTGGACTGTTACAGTTAACAGAATTTATTAACTTACTGCCAGCATAAAAAACATTATTTTATATTCAGCTTGCCTGCTCTTCTTTAGAAATAGTCCCTCACTTTCCAACATATATTTTCACATAGAAGATATTTAGTATGATTTTATTCTCTTAATCTCCCACCAGCTACTCTAGCAAACTACATCAGGAAGCTTGAGAATGTACAACACAGGTGTTCCATGGTGATAGCAGAAGACATAAAGTGCCTAATAATGCAGGCTCAGATGCCATAGCTAAACCGTACCCATAATTTAGACCTGCAGTGCATAAAGGGGCTGGGTTAAGGCAGTGCAGGATCACCATTTCACAGATTTATGTAGACATTTATACCACCATCAGGACACACGCATTTCCTACTCACTGTGGCTCTGACTTGATTTAGATTTATTTTGCTCACTTACATGGTTAGTGTTTGTTAACCTTACAGGCAGACCACTCCAAATTGACTGTTTTAAAACTATGAGCTGGGCAACTGGCCAAATGAAGTTACAGACAACCAACTAAATCTATCAATATAATGAACATATAAAACACTGTTATACAAAGTACAACTAATATACAGAGCACACAATTAGCATAACAGGAGACAGATTAGCTAATGGCCTTTTTATTCAATGCACGTGAGTTCAAAGAGGGCACTGCTAAATTCCTAGTGCTAGGAGTCTGAATGCAGAAAGACCAAGGTCAACAGATCAGATGTTAAAAACCTGCTAGCATATTTATTATTTATTTATTTTACATTTGTTTACTGGGAAAGTCCGACTGGACACATGTCCATTTTCAGCGGAGGCCCAGGGAGAAAAGCTCCACAGTTACCAAACAGTAATATGTGTGACATTTACACATCATAGATATTAATACAGGAATAGTACATTTACTAAAACACCAGATATGAGCAGCATCAGTCTTTAACCTTATAACATTATAAAAGCTGAAAATATCAGGTTGTATTCTCTATCAGATTTCTTATGCTTGATCAGGTGTAAACTGGACAATGTTTAACACTAGTATACTTCCCTGAGCTCATTAATCACTGTTTTCATTTGGGAATCAGTGGCAATGCAGTTTGTATTAGAGTAACAGCAGTGCTAATGTGTTTTGGGGATTTTCAGTCTTCTCTGAGATATTGTCATCCTGGAATTAGTATGCATAAATAAAAATGGTGTGGTAAGCAAATCCTCCTCGTGGAAGAACTACCTCTGCCTGTATAGAGGACTGTAATGATGTCAGAATCAAATGTGATTACAATAGTAAATAGAGCAACTGAAAGTTGTGTAAACTGTACAAAACAGTGTTGATAAACAAAGGCAAGTAAAAAGTTAATGTGGATGATGTATGTCATTCACAAAATATCACAAATGGAAAGTACTGTGGTGATGTATGGGAAGAAATAAAGCAGTACAAGGAGAGAGCAGCTGCCATAAAGCTGTAAGAGAGTGAGATAATTTGTAAAACTGCATACTGGCACAGAAAGAAAGCAACAGAAGTTAATAAAAATTGATTTTGACTTTACGTGAAGGAAACAGCAAGACTATGCCAGTACACAAGCATTATCTTAGAAATTGCATTGAATGTAAGTGCTGAAGTTGCCTAAACTCTGCCAAACAAGCAATGAAACCCAGAACACAGAAGGAAGAAAACCTAAAAAAGCATCTTACTTTACAGAATCAAAGAATATTCCTTGATGTCTGAACAATATCATTTAAATCATAAAAAACTCAAGTCTAAAAATATGCACAAAGATGCCACAAATTTAAGCTTTGACAGCTGATCATTTTCATAAGTTCTGTCCACAAAATACTTTCTGGTTATTTTTGCTATTTGATTTAAAAGCCTGTATCTCTAAAATGATTCTGAATTTGTTCATGTAACTTTCATTAACTATGTCTAAAAAGTCACTGGACTAGGTCTCATTCTCAAGTCATTTGAAGAGAATACACTATTTGTCAACCTGGGTGGATATAGTCGATAGACCATGCTGCTTTGCCAGGGATGGCCTTCACCTGTTCATTCTGGGATTTCAGATATTGGATGAAACCTTGTCCACCTCTATACTACATTTTATAGGCATTGGCAAGCTGATACACCTACCAACATAGCAAAATCAACCCTCTGTTACTGCTCAATGCCCATAGTCTAAACAAGAAAGTCTAGTCCATGCAAGCTCTCCTCACCCAGGTGAATGTAGGTATCTGTGCAGTTACTGAGACATGGTTTAAAGCCATGGAGAGCACCCCGATAATGCAGGGCTACAATGCCTTCCACACATTTAGATGAACTACTGCACAGGAAGGGACATAAGGTGGTCTCTGTTTACATTAAAAATAAACACACCTCAACAATGGTCCATCAGTATGACACTTCCAAATTACCATAGGCAAAGTCCCATGCCATATCCTTGAAAGCTATGGGCCCCCCTCTATAACCCAGAAAAAAACAAAATACATACCTAAACAGACTGGAGATACTCCCCATCCAAACTAACACCATATTCATGGGTGACTTTAACTACTGCAATATAAACTGGGAATCATACATGACTCCTAGCATGCAGACCCAAAAATTCCTGTACTTTGTAAATGCAAACACCTTGGACCAGTTAGTTTGTTTGCCCACAAGGAGCACACACACCCTTGATCTTATCCTTATAAATATGGAGTAAAGATGTACCCTCCATAATGTGATGACCTCACTGCTCAAGTCAGACCATAAGGCTGTCTCCTTTGAAGCAAAAGTACAACCAGGGATACTGACTAGCCCTGGAACTTTTAGGAATTATTCTTGGGTAACCCCCTACTATTAATTTACAGCCTGACAAAAGTTCCATAAAACCCTGAGAACACCTTTGTCTATGGAGAATCATTAACAGAAACCCTGTATAATCATACTAACAGCTGCCTAGAGACAGCTGTACCTACTTGGATTAAGCACAGGATGAATTTAAAAAACAAGCTACCCTGGTGGAATCCCATCACCAATAGGTTGTACAACAAAAAGTAATTCACAGCAAAAATTAGGAGGTGCAATGTCTAACAGGATAAAAAAATTCTCATTAACCTAAACAAGCAACTCATGATGCTAATAAAGTCCACCAAAGTAAAATCTGAGGTAAAATTTGCCTCCCAGGCCAAGGACAATCACAAATCTTTTTGCATCTATATCCGTAACCACAAAGGCATTGAACAACAATGTACTGAATTAATGGTAAATGGGGCCACATAAATGCAGCCAAAAGATGTAGCAAACATTCTGGCTGACAAATTTAATTCTAGTTTTACTCCCCTCTCCCTGCCAGATGCCCCTCATGAAATACCTACTTCCATAACTTCGTCAGCTATCACTTGAGAGTAGGTGCTCAAGGCACTCTTCAAGTCCAAGAACATTGCAGTGATGGGTCCCAGAAATACCCCAGGGTGCCTTCTTAATAGAATGAAACATGACCTATCAGGACCACAAGAAACACTATTTAACCACATCCTCCAAACATGCTTTGTGCTAGATGAATAGAGGACTGCAACAGTTATCCCATTGCACAAGGGTGGGACATTCATGGACCTGGGGAATTATTGACACATAAACCTGACTAATTTGATATTGTAAAGCTATGAAGTGAATAATCATGGACATAGATAGCCTACAAACATTGTATCCAAATCAGTTTGGCTTTGTTAAGGGTAGGTCTTTTCTGCTCAATCTGGTGGACTTCTTTGAGATGGTCACCAAACCAATGGACGAGGGAAAAATGGTGCATATTGTCTACCTTATCTTGGGCAAGGCATTTGATACAATACCTCACTTAGGCATTGTAGAAAAGCTCTCTAAGCTAGATATAAACCCTTACATCACCCACTGAATAGCTTGTAGGAAGGACCCAAGAAGTTAGAACGGGGGTCTTCCTCCACAAAAAGGACAGTTAGTAGAGGGGTGCCTTAGGGCTTAGTGATGGGGCCATTCCTGTTCGTATTTATTTCTCTAAAGTCAAGGCTACTCTGGCTAACCAAGTTTGCAGATGATTGCAAACTGGGTGCAGTCATTGAATTCTCCATGACACAAATATTATTCATGAAGCCCTGACACAGACTAATAACTGTTGCCAGTCATGGTCTAAAACTGTGTACCTATAAAGTGTATCATAGTATCTTTCAGAAAGATGGTCTTCATAGCAAAGTACTACATTGACAATACACACCTGAGTAGACTCTGTAGTCAGGGATTTGGGAATGCATGGAGAGTGATTTGGCATTTGTCCATCATGTGTCTACTGCAGTGGGGAAATCATTCTATGTTGCATAACTTACAAGACGAGGTATGGCATTTAGATACAAACATGTCATCATTCTGTTCTGCAGTCTTAACATCAATCATTGAGTACATTGCCCCTTCATTATGTTCCTGGCTAGTACTGGCAACAACTGAAATGTCCTCAAAGATTCATTACAAAAAGAATATATGATGTGGAAAACAAGTCCTATGCAGACTGCCTTGAAGTCTTGTACTTATATTCAGTATCCTACCGGCTGCTGTGGAGTGACCCATGCTTGGCCTACAAAGCATCCTCCAATATAGCCCTAATGGAACTGTTGCACATCTGTAAAAAAAAACAGCATCAGGAAAACCTGACCCAGGGAACTAAACCTTGCCTGCAACATAAAGGGACAGGTATGTGTCTTAGGAGCTCCCCCTTTGGGATAGGCTTCCCATCAATATGAAGAGTTCATCCCTGCACGTAGTCAAGTGAAACTTGAATCAGTGTGGATGGGGCATTGTAAATATACCCCTGGGCTGGAAGGTATGTCTGTATTAGAATGAGGAAGTGTGCAAACGCTAGGCCACCCATGCCCAAGTATATGTAACCACATAAAACACTTTGGAATCCATACCTGTCAGGTTTTACTGGGAAGCATGGCTAGGGTTAGAAAGACCCCTGGGTTGATAGCCTAGTATTCTACTATGATATTATGATACTCAGGTTCCAAGTCTTGTGCCACCAGCTTCTGTTCTGCTCTATTACTTCTCCTTTTCAGTACTTCCTATTCTTTCAGATCCTTCTGATTTCTGTTTATGAATTCAGTTATCCAAGTTCTTTTTGTTTTTGTTTTCTGCTAATTTCTCTGCTTCTTTTGTTTGTCGATGTGTTTCTTCTGTTACTCATGTTTTCTTCAGTGCTCTCCTTGTTGCTCCTGAGCCTAACCTTCCCATCTCCTTCCTTATAAGTGCTGTTCTAATTGACATCTAAATAATTAGAACTTCCCTCAGTATCCTCCAAGTTTGCATGTCATTTTCCGTCCAGGCAATGCTAAGCCTTTGATTATTTATGAGTTGAAACTAGCCTCCAAAACAAAGGGAAATCACAAGTCCTTCTTCAGTTATGTTAGGAACCTCCATGGCAAGGCCCAAGTTTGTTCCGAATTAGTACTTAATGGTACCACTTATACTGATCCTGCCACTTTAGCCAACCTACTAGCTGATAGGTTCAGGACAAACTTCACCCCCTTATTGCCCCCCAAAGGCCCAATCGAGATCCCTGATACTTGTCCCACACCTCACATCTCCGTAGATCAAGTGTTAAAAGCTCTCTCCAAGGAAAACATGGCTTCCATGGGACCTGATAATATCCCAGGCTGTATTCTACACCATATCCAGCAAGAACTAGCTTCGCCACTGAGCACCCTATACAACCCCAGCCTAATTACAGGGTTCATTCCAGCAGAGTGGAGAACCACCATTGTCATCCCCTTGCACAAAGGTGGTGCCACTACTGACCCAGGAAACTATTGCCCCATTAGCTTGACAAGTCTGATCTGTAAACCCATGGAGCGTATTATTATGGATCTCATAAACAAGGACATAGGCAATCTCCAAACACTCTACCCCACCAAATTTGGATTCATCAGGGGCAGATCTTGCCTATTGAACCTAGTTGACTTCTTTGAGACTGTCACCAAGGCCCTGAATGAGGGAAGTCAGTACATAAAGTTTACCCCTTAAAAAACCTCAGCTTTGGCCGGCTAAGAACTTGCTATATTCAACTGGACGTATAAGAGAATTTAAGTACCTTTATCTGCTCTTTTTTTTTCAAAAAATACAGTATTTAAATTGATTTTAACTGTGTGGAAGGAATATTAGCTGAACTGGAAGTTAGTCAGTGTTTGCTGAATTTTGTAATTTGCTAGTAATTACAGGTGTTGGGGTAGTCACATTCTTTGATTTCCTATCCTTGCCTATTTAAGTGGTACAGTGTGAAATATTTTCTGCTTAAAAACCTCAGCTTTGGCTGGCTAAGAACTTGCTATATTCAACTGGACGTATAAGAGAATTTAAGTACCTTTATCTGCTCTTTTTTTTTCCAAAAATACAGTATTTAAATTGATTTTAACTGTGTGGAAGGAATATTAGCTGAACTGGAAGTTAGTCAGTGTTTGCTGAATTTTGTTATTTGCTAGTAATTACAGGTGTGGGGGTAGTCACATTCTTTGATTTCCTGTCCTTGCCTATTTAAGTGGTACAGTGTGAAATATTTTCTGCTTAAAAACCTCAGCTTTGGCTGGCTAAGAACTTGCTATATTCAACTGGATGTATAAGAGAATTTAAGTACCTTTATCTGCTCTTTTTTTTTCAAAAAATACAGTATTTAAATTGATTTTAACTGTGTGGAAGGAATATTAGCTGAACTGGAAGTTAGTCAGTGTTTGCTGAATTTTATTATTTGCTAGTAATTACAGGTGTGGGGGTAGTCACATTCTTTGATTTCCTGTCCTTGCCTATTTAAGTGGTACAGTGTGAAATATTTTCTGCTTAAAAACCTCAGCTTTGGCCGGCTAAGAACTTGCTATATTCAACTGGACGTATAAGAGAATTTAAGTACCTTTATCTGCTCTTTTTTCAAAAAAATACAGTATTTAAATTGATTTTAACTGTGTGGAAGGAGTATTAGCTGAACTGGAAGTTAGTCAGTGTTTGCTGAATTTTGTTATTTGCTAGTAATTACAGGTGTGGGGGTAGTCACATTCTTTGATTTCCTGTCCTTGCCTATTTAAGTGGTATAGTGTGAAATATTTTCTGCTTAAAAACCTCAGCTTTGGCCGGCTAAGAACTTGCTATATTCAACTGGACATATAAGAGAATTTAAGTACCTTTATCTGCTCTTTTTTTTCCAAAAAATACAGTATTTAAATTGATTTTAACTGTGTGGAAGGAATATTAGCTGAACTGGAAGTTAGTCAGTGTTTGCTGAATTTTGTTATTTGCTAGTAATTACAGGTGTGGGGGTAGTCACATTCTTTGATTTCCTGTCCTTGCCTACTTAAGTGGTACAGTATGAAATATTTTCTGCTTAAAAACCTCAGCTTTGGCCGGCTAAGAACTTGCTATATTCAACTGGACGTATAAGAGAATTTAAGTACCTTTATCTGCTCTTTTTTTTCCAAAAAATACAGTATTTAAATTGATTTTAACTGTGTGGAAGGAATATTAGCTGAACTGGAAGTTAGTCAGTGTTTGCTGAATTTTGTTATTTGCTAGTAATTACAGGTGTGGGGGTAGTCACATTCTTTGATTTCCTGTCCTTGCCTATTTAAGTGGTACAGTGTGAAATATTTTCTGCTTAAAAACCTCAGCTTTGGCTGGCTAAGAACTTGTTATATTCAATTGGACGTATAAGAGAATTTAAGTACCTTTATCTGCTCTTTGTTTTTCAAAAAATACAGTATTTAAATTGATTTTAACTGTGTGGAAGGAATATTAGCTGAACTGGAAGTTAGTCAGTGTTTGCTGAATTTTGTTATTTGCTAGTAATTACAGGTGTGGGGGTAGTCACATTCTTTGATTTCCTGTCCTTGCCTATTTAAGTGGTACAGTGTGAAATATTTTCTGCTTAAAAACCTCAGCTTTGGCTGGCTAAGAATTTGCTATATTCAACTGGACGTATAAGAGAATTTAAGTACCTTTATCTGCTCTTTTTTTTTCAAAAAAATACAGTATTTAAATTGATTTTAACTGTGTGGCAGGAATATTAGCTGAACTGGAAGTTAGTCAGTGTTTGCTGAATTTTGTTATTTGCTAGTAATTACAGGTGTGGGGGTAGTCACATTCTTTGATTTCCTGTCCTTGCCTATTTAAGTGGTACAGTGTGAAATATTTTCTGCTTAAAAACCTCAGCTTTGGCCGGCTAAGAACTTGCTATATTCAACTGGACATATAAGAGAATTTAAGTACCTTTATCTGCTCTTTTTTTTTCAAAAAATACAGTATTTAAATTGATTTTAACTGTGTGGAAGGAATATTAGCTGAACTGGAAGTTAGTCAGTGTTTGCTGAATTTTGTTATTTGCTAGTAATTACAGGTATGGGGGTAGTCACATTCTTTGATTTCCTGTCCTTGCCTATTTAAGTGGTACAGTGTGAAATATTTTCTGCTTAAAAACCTCAGCTTTGGCCGGCTAAGAACTTGCTATATTCAACTTAATGCATAAGAGAATTTAAGTACCTTTATCTGCTCTTTTTTTTCCAGAAAATACAGTATTTAAATTGATTTTAACTGTGTGGAAGGAATATTAGTTGAAGTGGAAGTTAGTCAGTGTTTGCTGAATTTTGTTATTTGCTAGTAATTACAGGTGTGTGGGGTGGTCATATTCTTTGATTTCCTGTCCTTGCCTATTTAAGTGGTACAGTGTGAAATATTTTCTGCTTAAAAACCTCAGCTTTGGCCTGCTAAGAACTTGCTATATTCAACTGGACGTATAAGAGAATTTAAGTACCTTTATCTGCACTTTTTTCAAAAAATACAGTATTTAAATTGATTTTAACTGTGTGGAAGGAATATTAGCTGAACTGGAAGTTAGTCAGTGTTTGCTGAATTTTGTTATTTGCTAGTAATTACAGGTGTGTGGGGTAGTCACATTCTTTGATTTCCTGTCCTTGCCTATTTAAGTGGTACAGTGTGAAATATTTTCTGCTTAAAAACCTCAGCTTTGGCCGGCTAAGAACTTGCTATATTCAACTGGACGTATAAGAGAATTTAAGTACCTTTATCTGCTTTTTATTCAAAAAATACAGTATTCAAATTGATTTCAACTCTGTGGAAGGAATATTAGCTGAACTGGAAGTTAGTCAGTGTTTGCTGAATTTTGTTATTTGCTAGTAATTATAGGTGTGGGGGTAGTCACATTCTTTGATTTCCTGTCCTTGCCTATTTAAGTGGTACAGTGTGAAATATTTTCTGCTTAAAACCTCAGCTTTGGCCGACTAAGAACTTGCTATATTCAACTGGACGTATAAGAGAATTTAAGTACCTTTATCTGCTCTTTTTTTTCCCAAAAATACAGTATTTAAATTGATTTTAACTGTGTGGAAGGAATATTAGCTGAACTGGAAGTTAGTCAGTGTTTGCTGAATTTTGTTATTTGCTAGTAATTACAGGTGTGGGGGTAGTCACATTCTTTGATTTCCTGTCCTTGCCTATTTAAGTGGTACAGTGTGAAATATTTTCTGCTTAAAAAACTCAGCTTTGGCCGGCTAAGAACTTGCTATATTCAACTGGATGTATAAGAGAATTTAAATACCTTTATCTGCTCTTTTTTTTTTAAAAAAATACAGTATTTAAATTGATTTTAACTGTGTGGAAGGAATATTAACTGAACTGGAAGTTTTCACTGTGCTCTTCAGTTAGTCCCACCCACCCTGTTTTTGTTTTGATGTTAATCTTAGTGGCCTTGCAACTGCCTGCCCCTCTTGTAAATTTGTGTTTGGATACTCCTTCTGGGCCCATCTCATTTGCTCACTCAACTGAGTGCAGTGAGATCATATTCTGATTTCAGGCACTCCTACTGTGTACAAAGAGAGCATCTGGGAAACAGAAAAAAAAATTTGAGCTTGTTTCCTGCCTTTCCTGTTAAGTGGTATAGACTATTTGTAGGCTTCTGAACCCCCAAGCCCTTCTGTGTTGGAGGGAAGTATTCTAGCTTATTTTTTTTCTTATAACTAGCCAGTTTTCTAGTTTCAGCACTCAAATCTGTTTCTTTGATCTCAGCACTTGTTCAGAAAAAAAAAAAATTTCATCTGCTTTTACTGTACTTGTGTTTCTACCTACTTTTTTACTTTTGCATCATCTTAAAAGTACTCAATTGTATTTATTACTGCTTGGTGTAACTCATTCTAAGCCTTTTGGTTTAAACACTTGGGCTTTCTAACTAGTTGTTTTGCACTGAGAGGGTTTGTGGTCTGCACTGTAGTGGCAGAACAGGTAGCTTACATCCTTCTAGGTTGGGAACTGCTGATTGAGGGCTCAGTGTCTGTTATTCTAAAAGTGTATTAATTCTGGTTTAAGCACTTGGGCTTTCAGGCCAGTTATTTTACATTAAGAGGGTTCGTGGTCTGCACTCTTGTGGGAGGAGAGGCTGGACTCTGCCCTTCTGAGCTGGGAATTTCTGGTTGAAAGCTTATAGTGCATGCATATCTGAACTGCTTCTTACTGAAGTTGGTGCCTTGTTTGCTGTGGCATAGACTGGATTCGGGCCTGCTGGATCTAGCTTTATTTGTGTAACTTGAGCACTAATCCAGGCATTCTCTAAAGTATTCAATTGTATTTATTACTGCTTGGTAGTAACTTGATTAAAGTGTAGCTATCATTCTAAGTCTTTTGGATTAAGCACTTGGGCTTCAGACCAGTTGTTTTACATTAGGAAGGTTTGTGGCATGCACTGTGGTGGCAGGACAGGTAGCTTTCATCCTTCTAAGTTGAGAACTGCTGATTGAGAGCCCAGTGTCTGTTATTCTTAAAGTGTATTCGTTCTGGTTTAAGCACTTGGGCTTCAGGCCAGTTATTTTACATTAAGAAGGTTTGTGGTCTGCACTCTTGTGGGAGAAGAGGCTGGACTCTGCCCTTCTGAGCTGGGAATTTCTGGTTAAAGGTTTATAGTGCCTGAATATTTGAACTGTATCTTACTGAAATTGGTACACTTTGTTTGCTGTAGCATAGACTAGATCCAGGCCTGCTGAATCTAGCTTTGTTTATATGCTTGTTGTTTGTTTGCTTGTTATTTCCCTGGAACGCTAATTCCACCTAATAAGCGGCTTCTCAGCGCTTCTGTGGATCACTAGTGATATCTGCATTGCTTACTGTACTTATTTCCTTGTTTCACTTGAAAGAAAGTTACTGTTTGTCGTTTTTGCATTTGTTACCTGTAACACATTGCACTTAAGTTACCTGGCACTTGCTCACTAAAGCAATTATATAAGTCAGCACTAAAAATTAAAAGCACTACACCCTCACTCCCCACTGGCCCTGGTTTTCAATTATTAAGGAATTCCCAATATTATTCTAGCATGTCCAAAGGTCAGTTGTCAATCTCCTCTCCGGTCCAGCTGGTGAATCTGGGAATCTTGAGGCAATGTTACAACTGCCTCATGTACACAGACAACCCTCTCCCCCTCCCAACAAATTCCAACACATGTGAGAGATGCATCCATATAGCCAAACTGGAGGCTAAGCTCTCTCAACTCACTACTGGCATAACCAGTCAGGAGGAGAAGGAAACCACACTCACTACAATTCCAGTCTCACATAGACCTACCACGACAGCAAACCAAACACATAATCACACAAAAACATACTCGGAGGCTCTAAATAAAGATCTGCCGAAGCAGCAGAGACCTCCAAAGCAGACACCCAAGCAGCCGCTACCCCAAAACAAAACACGTGCAACACATCTCACAAAGCCAGTGTGCCAAACAGTCACAGCCCTTAAGACTAAACAACACACCTTATACACTTGTAATAGGTGACTCTATTGTCAGGCACACTGACGTCCCGCTCACCAGGCTGAACAAGGAGAGGGTCACGGTGAGCAGCCTGTCGGGCGCTAGGATCCGCCACATAACACAAGCACTCAGGTCACTCCAAGGCAAGTACAAATATGACTCAGTCATTGTCCATGCTGGTGTGAATGACCTGAGATGTACCTCCCTGGACTACATGAAAAGAGACATAAAGGAGCTCTCTGAGCATGTAGCCCAGGCCGGTATGACTGACCTTGAGTAGCATCTTACCCTCACCAAGAATGATGCCACAATATGAAGACAAGATGATCAATTTCAACAATTGGCTTAAGTACTGGTGTCATTCAAAGGGGATCCAATGCCTGTCAGCTTGGGATGATATGCTCGACAAGCCACGATGCTTCGCTAGGGACGGCTTGCACCTGTCACCCCTGGGCTTTCGGATATTGGCAAAGGCTCTTGCTACCCCCATAGTGCCTTTTTTAGGCAAGGCTCAAAAGACAAACCCACCTCCATAGGTATCACAAGGGATAAGAAACTAAGAGTAATGCTACTCAACGCCAGAAGTCTAAACCTCAAATTGCACGCACTCGAAACTCTCCTTAGCATGGAGAACATCGATATCTGTGCAGTAACAGAAACCTGGTTCAGGGCTCCCGAGAGCACCCCAGCACTACCAGGTTATACCTCATACCATGCTTTTCGGCCCCAAAACTTGGACCGAACCACAAAAGGAGGGGGAGTATCGATATTCATCAAAGATACCCACACCTCCAGGTTGGTGGCAAAGCACGAAGCATCAGAGACTATCCATGTGCAACTAACAGTGGGTAAAACTGCCTTCCAGTTTATAGCCTGCTACAGACCACCCTCCCAAACCCAGGAACCCCACTCGGCCTTCCTGAGAACACTGGAAAATATGAAGGTCTCTCCAAACACCATTATATTGGGTGACTTCAACTACCCAAACATAGACTGGGAGCATTACTCTAGCTCCAACACCCTATCCCAAAGGTTCCTAGAATTTATAAACTCAAATGCTATGGAACAACTTGTTACCACTCCCACAAGAGGGGAAAACATACTGGACCTGATCATCACCAACATGGGGACTCTATGCTCCAGACCAGAAGTGTATCCCTCACTGGTAAGATCAGACCATAAACTAATCTCACTGGATAGTCACATCCCGACCCCACCCTCTGCCCAGAAAACCACAGTGAAAGACTTCTCTAAAGCATATTTCACACTCCTCAAAACTGAGGTGGAATCCTTCAAAGCCCCCGGGCCTGTGGAAAATACGGCCCAGACCACAGAATCCTTTATAAACGCATTCTATGAACACCTTCAGGAATGCATGGATCATGCGATCCCAAATAAAACCAAGACCCAATCCTCCAAAGGCAGATGTCCTGTCTGGTGGACCCCAGCCATAAACAAACTATACAATAGAAGGAGGAAGCTACTAAATGATAGAGCAAAATCCCAAAAAGGGAAGGCATCACTGATCAGTATTAGCAAAAAACTACGGGCACACATAAAATTGTCTAAGGCCAGCTTCGAGAGAAAAATTGCACAGGACACTAAGGATAATCACAAGGCTTTCTTTAGTTATGTTAGGAACCTGGGTGGTAATTCCCAGATATGCTCAGAATTAGTCCAAAATGACAAAAAATACACCGAACCCACAGACATTGCCAATATCCTAGCTGACAGGTTCAGAGCAAACTTCTCCTCCCCCCTCCCCACCAAAAGGGAAAATATCTATCCCAGCAGAGTGCTGCCCCCCTGACATCTCAGATGCTCAGGTAAGAGCCGCCCTCTCCAAAGCAAAAAACACAGCATCAATGGGACCAGATGGTGTCCCGGGCTGCATCCTACATGAACTCCAAGAAGAGCTAAACCCAAACATAAAACTACTGTTCAATCTCAGCCTTACTACAGGATATGTGCCCAAAGAGTGACGAACAGCAACAGTGGTCCCTCTCCATAAAGGTGGTGCCTCAACGGATCCTAGAAACTATCGCCCCATAAGCCTGACTAGCTTGGTCTGCAAAGCTATGGAAAGGATCATCATGGACCTCATAAATAAAGATATTGGGGACCTACAAACACTGGATCCTACCCAGTTCGGCTTTGCCTCTTAAACCTAGTTGATTTCTTTGAAACAGTCACCAAGGCCTGTGACGAGGGGAAGGTGGTCCACACAGCCTACCTCGACCTCGCAAAAGCCTTCAATACAATACCCCACTCTGGCATTATAGATAAGCTCACCAGCTTAAATATAAACCCCTATGTCACTAGATGGATTGCAAACTGGCTCAAGGACAGAACCCACATGGTTAGAATTGCTGGAGCCATGTCAGACTCCAAACCAGTTACAAGTGGTGTCCCACAAGGCTCAGTCCTGGGACCTCTCTTGTTCGGTATATATTTCTCGGAGGTACAGGCCAACACGGAAGGACTGTGGCTGACCAAGTTCGCAGATGACTGCAAACTGGGCGCCATAATCAACTCTACAGCCGACACAAGCATCCTCCAAAAGGGCCTCATAGAAACAGACAACTGGTGCCAGAGCCATGGCCTCAAGCTAAATGCCAAAAAGTGTATAGTCATCCCCTTTGGCAAAAACAAAGTGCCCACAAATTACCACATAGGTGGTAATCCGTTAAGTACAGAAGAAGTAATTAGGGACCTGGGGACCCAAGTTGATAGCAATCTCTCATTTGACAACCACGTGGCCAAAGTGGTTAGAAAAACATTTTATATAGCCCACCTAATCATGAAGGGATTCACATCTAGATCAGGGAGGTCATCGTGCCTCTTTACTCATCCCTCATCAGGCCCATAATTGAGTACAATGCCCCTTTTGGGATGTACCTTACCAGACACCTGCAGCAACTGGAAAGACCCCAAAAGTACCTCACCGAGAGGATCAAAGGGCTCAAACAGATGCCATATGCTGCCCGGTTAAAGAAACTCCAGCTCTACTCAGTGGCATACCGCCTGTTCAGAGGCGATCTGTGCCTGACGGATAAAGCCATGTCCAACCCGGAATTAATGGACATGCTGCACCTCAGAAAATCCAAATCCCATCGAGCTACGCGCTCGAGAGATTTGAACCTCAGCACTAAAATAAATAGGACATGCTGGAGGGACAGATTCATAACCCAGAGTCTCCCTTCACTCTGGAATAAAATCTCAGTCCAGGTTAGGCAGAGTCCCTCATTGACTCTCTTCAAGAGGAATCTTGATGAGTGGATGGGAGATCGTAGGTTTACCCCGGGTATCACTTCTGTGTCACTGTTAGACAGAGGCACATTATACTAACCTCGAAAAAGGGCATAGCAAAATAAATTTAAAATGGGTGGCGAAAGCCAAACACATTCTGGCTAGCTTATAAATTCCCTAGGGCAGATAGCCTAGCATGAACCTATGAATCTATGAACCTATGAACCTTGACCTGGTTAAGGCCTTTGACAAATTCCCCCACTTGGGCATCATTGAAAAACTAACAAAACTTGGTGTTAATCCCTATCTCATCAGATGGGTGGCCAATTGGCTTACAGATAGGACCCACAAGGTCAAATTAAGTGCCACCACCTCTGACAGCAGACCTGTCACTAGTGGTGTTCCCCAGGGATCTGTCCTGGGACCCCTTACTATTTGGCATCTACTTCTCAGAGGTCCAGGCAAAGACCAAGGGCCTGTGGCTGATCAAGTTTGCAAATGACTGTAAGTTGGGTGTTATCATTGACTCCCCAAATGACATTAACATACTGCAACAGGGTCTCACAGCTCCAAATAACTGGTGCCAAAGTCATGGCCTTAAGTTAAATGCAAAAAAATGTATTATCATATAATTTGGCAAAAACACGGCCCCTACTGATTGACACATCAACAGCAACCCCATAAGCACACAATTCGTGGTGAGAGACCTGGGTACTCAGGTTGACAACAATCTCACATTCGACCATCATGTGGTGGCAGTGGTCAGAAAAGCCTTTTACTTGGTTCATCTCATAAGTAAAGGGAATGCATCCAGAAAAAAGGAGGTCATTACTTCTCTATACTCCTCCCTCATTAGACCTATAATTGAGTATAATGCCCCGTTTGGTATGTACCCCTCCAAACACCTGCACCAACTGGAAAAGCCACAGAAATACCTCACAAAGAGAATCCATGACCTCCAACAGCTTTCTTATGTGGACAGGCTCAATTTATTATCACTTTACTCGGTATCATGCAGATTGCTCAGAGGTGATCTGTATCTCACCTGCTAGGCAATATTGGACCCTGCCCTACTAGCAGGGTTGCCACACGTCCCTGTTTGAGCGGGATTGTCCCAGGATCAGCAGACCGATCCCGAGTCCCGCACTGCCAGTTTAAATATCGGCGAAACAGCCCTCTGCTTTTTTTTTTTTTTTGATTGGCCGTATACCGGCATACGGGCTAATCAAAAATCGCTAAACACGGAGCTGCTTGTGTTTAATGTGGAGCATCAGGCAGTTCCACATTAAACACAGCTCTGTTTTTTTGAGTTTTTTTATTGGCTCATATACCGGCATACGGGCCATTCAAAAATCCCTAAACACGGAGCTGCTTGTGTTTAATGTGGAACATCAGGCAGTTCCGCATTAAACACAGCTCCGTTTTTCGAGTTTTTTGATTGGCTCGTATACTGGCATACGGGCCAATCAAAAATCGCTAAACACGGAGCTACTTGTGTTTAATGCGGAACTGCCTGATGTTCCGTATTAAACAGAAGTAGCTCCGTGTTTAAAGACCCTTTGTCCCTACCCGGCCAGTTGGAAATCTGGCAACCCTGCTTACTAGAGATGCTCCACATCCATAAGTCGAACTCCTCACGCATTACCCGCTTGATAGGCCTAAATCTAATATGCAACATCAACAAAACCTGCTGGAGAGACAGGTTTGTCTCCCAGAGACAGCCCCATTTCTGAAATAGACTTCCCATACATGTCAGAGTACCTTGCTGACCGTCTTCAAGTGCAACCTTGATGAGTGGATGGGAAACCACAAAATTGTCCCGGGGGTTCCACCTTTGTCCCTCATTGACAGGGGAGACATCTGCTGACTGAGTTTTCTTTCTGGGGGTAAACTCTTGGCTAGGCTTGTAAGGGGCCCAGTGCCATTATTTTATTTATTTATTTATTTGAAGTTTGTTTGCCAGGATAATCCATTGGGCCGAATGAGCCCATTTTCAATGGAGTCCTGGGGAGAAAAGCTCCACAGATACAGTGTCAAATATGCAATTAAGAATAAAATAGAATACAGTAGTATAAATGTAACATAGCATTTTGTTAGAGTGTCAGAAGTAGTACATATAAGCATGAGATAATGTTAATGCAACATGAAAAACAAGACAGAAAAGCTTATGCAATAATACATATAAGTTGACAAATTTTTAGTTATCTATGTACACAAGCAAATGGAAAAAGTGTTAGGTAAGATTTTAGCTAGAATGTATGGACAGAGAATATTTACATAAGTGGTAACTACAATATGAATGTTCCCATAGGAGGGAAGAGTTGGGGAGTAGGGGGTGAGTAGTAGCTAGAGGTATTATGCAGGATGGGTACAGGAGCATTCCCAGAGAGAAGATAGGTGTGAATGGAGGAGAGATTTAAAGATTGGCTGCTGGTATTGTGGATATGAGATGGGAGTGAGTTCCAGAGGCGGGCCAGGGAAAAGGAAAGTAAGAGTTTGCCTGCTGGACGGGCTGGTTTGTGGAGTTGAACTAGGTTCTGAGTGTTGGTTCTGAGGGGTCTGTTTGGGTGGTGGATGGTGAAGGCTGAGGAGAGTGAGGGGCAGAGTGAGGGCTTGAAAATGAGTTTGTGAGCATGAGTAAGTTGAGTGTAGGTAAGGTAGTTAGGGAGCTCTAGCCAATTTAGTTTGTGGAGGGCAGTACAGTGATGGGAGGAGGATCTAAGGCCAGAGGTGAATTTAGCGATTTTGTTGTAGCAGGAAGAGAGTTTTGTTTTAGTAGAGGATTTTAGGTTAGTTAAGAGTGGGGCACCATAAAGGAGAGAGGGGATGAGGTATGTGGTAGATAGGAGAAATCTAGTGGATGGGGAGAGGAAGCAGATATGCCGGTAGAACATAACAAGTTTCTGATGTGTTTTTTTAATGTTAGTTTGTATATGGGAATCAAATGTGAGCTGGTTATCAACAAGAGCTCCTAGCAATTTGGCATTGGAAACAATTTCTAGGGATGTGTTATTCTGACTAGTTATGAGGAACGAGTTTATGTTGATAGTCATGCTTTTTGATGGGGTGAATAACATGAGTTTGTTTTTTGATGGATTGAGAGTGAGATGATTACCATGCATCCATTTTTCGGTGGTTGAGAAGGCATCTTGAGTTAGTTTTATAAGGGAGGGAATGGAGTTTGCAGCGCAAATAATAGTTGAATTGTCTGCATACTGGACTATTTTAGCATTTGGGATGTTGTGGTGGAAGTCATTAATGAAGATGTTGAACAGTAAGGGACCTAATATGGAGCCTTGGGGTACACCAGTGACAGTGTTAAGGTAAGAGGAGGTGGATTTATTCCATTTGACAGATTGCTGCCTATTGGAAAGGTAACTAGAAAACCAGTTGATGCAAGAGGGGGAAAGATGTAGGGTAGAGAGTTTGGTGAGTAGCAGGGAATGGGAGATGGTGTTGAAGGCCTTAGAAAGGTCTAAGAGGAGAGTGGAGACAATATAGTTAGAGTCTCTAGCTTTATTTACAGTTTCGCGGAAGGAGAGAAGAGCGGTAGTAGTGCTGTGACCGGGTCTAAATCCGTGTTGTGTTGGGGTTAATAGGTGCTGGTCAGGTATGGTAATAGTTGTATGTGGATGCATTTTTCTAAGAGTTTAGAGATGGGGGATAAGATGGCAATAGGTCTAAAGTTGGAGATGGTATTGTTGTTACCTCCTTTATGGAGGGGAATAATGTATGCTTTTTTCCAAATTTGGGGTACATAACTTTCCTGGATTGACCGATTTATAAGTAAACAAATGGGGAAGGCAATGGCTTCAGTAGCTATCTTTAGGAAGAAGGAAGGGATATTATCGGGGGCATTAGAGCAAGGTTTTAACTTAAGAAGCAGTTTTTTTATAGTACTTATGGGTATAGGTTTGGGGCAGAAGAGAGGGAAGTCAGATGTGGTGGAGTTTAGGTAAGGAGGGGAAGTTGTAGCTGGGGGAGTAGAGTTATTACTAAAAGATGATGTTAATTTAGATACGGAATCAATAAAGAAGCTATTGAATTGGAAGGCAAGGTCGGTATCAGAAGTATTTTGATCAGGTTGTGGGTTTTCCTTTTTGCCAGGGTTGAAGAGGGAGGAGATACTATTCCAGAATTTTTTTGGGTTAGTCTTATGATTATTTTGGAGGGTGATATAGTAGGATTTGCGGTCAGAATTGATAAGTTTTTTTACTCTGTTGCGGAGTAATTTGTATTCGTTTAGGGAGGCTAGGGTTTTGTATTTGTAGTAGTTTTTCAAGGCTTTATCACGAAGGTGCATGACAGCTAAGGTGCCTTTTGTTAACCATGGGATAGTTTTGCTCTTGATTCTTTTTGTTCTAAGGGGGGCTAAGGTGTCGAGAAGGTTTAGAAATGATGTATTGAAATAGGTGACAGCTTCATCTAGGGGTAGTGTGTTTAGGGGACCCCAGTTGAATTGTTTAAGTAGGTCACAGAAGGTGTTTTGGTTGAAGTTTTTAAGGAGCGTACAGAGATGGTTGTGTGTGTACCGCTACTTGAGATAAGGTGTGGGTGTGATACTAGAATCCAGTCTAGGGTGCTTCCACAGGAAGTGTGCTTAGATGGTCTGGTTATAGAATCTATTAACTGGTGAAAGTTATAAAGGTTAATATTTTGGGGATTTGTTGGGCATTGGACAGAGGACCAGTTAATGTTAACGTCATCTAGGATGGCAGTTTCATTAGTGATGTTGGTGGAGAGCCAAGAGAGAATGTCCTCAAGAATTGGTATGTTATCACCAGGGGGGATATAGAGGGAGGTTAAGCATATTGTTTTGTGCTTGTTCAGATGGAGTAGGGCTAGAAGTAGTTCGGCATTGGCAAATTGGGGAACTGGTTTAGTATAAGAAGTAATAGAAAAGGAAGAGGAGTAGAGTAGAGCTACACCGCCTCCTTTTCTGTGGGTTCTATCTTTCCTGATAATGTTATAGTTGGGGGGAGTTATTTCTGAATCTTTTATGGAGGGTCTTAGCCATGTTTCAGATATAGACAGTATATCAGGATTGTTGTGGAGAAGCCAGGCATGGAGGTTTGGGATTTTGTTGCATATACTTTGAGCATTTAATGCTGAGAAGGTGAGGGTTTTTGTAGATGAAGGTGTGTTTGTTGAGGAGTTGATGTGAGGGGGACCAGGGTTAGGATGTATGTCATCTGACAGTAGGGTGGAGAGGCCTATGTAAAGATGAAAATAAAGGTAATTAGAGTGTTTAGTATACAGTTTTAGGGTTGAGTGTTTTGTTAGAATAGTGCAAGTCAGACTAGGGTTAATATGTTTGAAGGTGGATATAAGTTTGAAGGGGAAGAGTAGGGAGGGGTTGCAGAAGTAAAGGTGAGAGCTTATTGTGGTGGAGGAGTGTTTATATTGTTCAGGGATTGAGATTGTTATGTGATAGTGGGGGAAGTGAGTATTGTGGAAGGGTTTGGTGATGTATGTTAGATAGGATAAGCTTAGTAGTAGTAGTAGAAGAGTAATATTTAAGGAAGATTTGGTTAGCATAGCTGTGGTATTAGTGCTGGGGTTGAGTAGAGTTGTATGGATGGAGTATAGTATTTGTGGAAGTGGTTAGGCTTGGTGATTTATGGGTGGGTTAGGGGTGGAGACAGGAAGTGAGGGGTGGGGAAGGAAGAGTGTAATTGGAGTGGGTGTGGCTAGTGAAGGTATAAATGTAGAGGTAATGGGGGGCAGGTGAGAATTGGGGGCAGGGTAGGGGAGCGGAGTGAGCCAGAGACGGGGACCAGGACGAGGCTATGGAAAACAATCAGTAAGGATAGGAGAAAGAGACACAGGTAAGAAATTTAAGGTAAGTAGTCACTAGTGTTAGGGGCAGGGTGGTGAGTCGAGGGTGGAAGGAAGAATAGGATACTATAGGTGCAAAGATTGAATTTTCTGGTCTAAAGTTTAGCTTATATTTATAGGTTAGAGCTTATCAGATTGAGGTGAAAGGTATTTAATGGAGGGGTGCTGCCATCTGCTGGCCAAATGGATAATTACAGGCTGTCAGGGCAGCACTAGGAGGGAAGGAAGGGAAGAAGTCTATGGGACCAAGAGAGGATTTGGTTGGTGCTGGGCTGCTGGCTAGCGCACGCTGGCCATTAGCCTAGTAACCTTCTATGATTCCTTGGCCTGCTTACATATTACATATTACTACTATCAGGTGTCTCTCCCTCCAGCTTTTGCATATTAATATTGCAGCTCTGTTCTACAAAGGTGGTGGTACAGGGTGTCACTCCCACTTATATGCAGTAACAGAATTTTTGATTGCTAACAATGCATGTTTATGCATTAAAGTTGCTGTGGCAACAACCCATTTAGAAACAATATGTAGTCAACTGTGCCAGCTATACACACATTTCACAAGACTGCTGCTCTCCCTAACCCTCGTCCTGTGCATGTGTGTGTTTGGGTGGGGGGTGCAGTGCAGTGCAGTGCAGCAACCCACAAACAATATTGTCTTATTTTGCTAACATAAAACAAAATGTCCACCTAGCACCCCCAAAACAGTTAGAATGTGATTAATGACTTTTTTTAGTTTGTTTTGCTTTCAATGTTATCAGATCTTTGAATACTGATTAATTTTAACAGTTGTGTATTTTAATCCTGTGGACTTTGCTGTAAGATAATTTTCATAACCTTTAAAAATCAAACAAGAAACAATACCGTTGCAGCGAAAGATCACTTATGCGCGCATGCTCATTGATATGAAACGCAGTCGGCCAGTTTGACGCTATTGTGAACGTGTAATTGGTAGGTAGGTGAAACTGTATAAAGAGATGTTGAGCCTTTAAAGTGATTATTTACCATATGAAAGTGCAAATGTGAAACGTGGTTTCATTATTCAAACCTAGCACGCGTGCACCGTAGCATAAGTATTTCCAGGTCGCGCTTGATAAGGAATTTCCCCAAGTACTTGGCTTTTGCCATTACTTATTAAGCTGAATATAAATGATTTTTGTACTATGACTGGAAACTATTGAAAAGATGTCTTCCTAGCCTTTTGGGTAAGATGAAGTGTAAAGCTCTAGTGCCACTTCAACTAGCTGAAATTTCAAAAGTGTTGGTACGCTGTATACCAACTCACTACATGTAGATCGCTACGTAATGAATACGTCAAACTTTGTTGTTGGTTTAGTAATATGGCTAGTAAAGTCAATGTTTAAATATAGATCAGTTTATTTCTTTTAATGAAATGTGTTCATTGCCAGTGTTCATGCCTGTCAACTTTTTAGATCAAGAATTACTTAAAGCAAAACATAATGGTGGGTGAAAAATCCCAAAACATGGGCAGTTTTATGGTGTGAACTCTGCCCGATTGCCTGACTGAAAGGTGATTTAAAACCTTTCATTTTTGGTACTGAATGAAGTTTTATGTCCCTAATACAACATTACATTAATGTCATTTGGGCTGCTATTGGCACAGATGCTGAATATTAATTACATTCTAGACTAGTCCGCACACTGTTGAGCAGTCATACTACTGCTGACTCCAGGGGTGGCTGGAGGCGTGTTTGGGACGGGTTTTGCTACTGCGCATCCTGCCGAGGTACTAAACTTTAATCACAGTAACAGGTTTTGCATAAACATGCGTTTAATATTAACAACTAGAAGTACAAAACTCTCAGTGTCTAGTTGCAACTTTCAACTGTCGTTGATTTTCCCTGATTTTGACTACGTTTTTAGCTCTGTTCCTCGTAATAATCCCTTCTAAAACTAGTGAATTTTGGAGAAAAGGTGGTGAATTACACTTCATAAATAATAACAGTAAGTAAGATTTAATAGACTTCTTTTACTTTAGAAAACGTATATTAGTTCACATTCTCTTAATATTGCTGTGTCTCAGATTAATAGTACTGTTTCAAAAGTGTCGTTGATATTTGTCTCCGATTCATTGAGAGCTATGACTTTAGTGACTGACTGTAGACTCAGTAGTTTATTAGAAAATCAAACGTAAGGGAACGGACAAAATTATGAGACATAACCAGGGATAGTTAAGAAGCATGCTGGTGTTGTATGGAAGTAGTAATGCCCAGCAGGGTGTGTGATATTGTGGAAATAATGTATGCCAAGGGGGTAAGGCGGAGGGCCTGTACAACCTCTGGAAGGGTATTTCCCCAATAACACATACACACCCTGAAGTGCATTGTTGCACTTAGAAAATGGGCTATCTGTAAAATTGTTTTGTATTTTTTTAAATTGTGTGTGTGTGTGTGTGTATGTATGTATGTATGCATGTATGTATGTATGTATTTATTTATTTATATATATTTCTGATGTAACATAATTCCTTTGCCTAAGAATCAAACTTGCTGTAGTATATGTATTTTTACCGGAGAAAGTATTTTACATCAAAAATATAAGAGATGCAAGTATGTCTAGATGGATTCACTTCGGAAGCTCGAAATACTGAAATCTTGAATTTCAGTATCTCGAGCCCAAGAAGTTGAATCCACAAAACAACGAAAACTAAAAACCGCGAAATTCAAAACCTCGAATACCGGAGGTTTGAATTTCGTGGTTTTACCACATGCATACACACAAACACACACAATCACTCTACTACATGAAAGCAGGGGGGCACGCACCCGGCTGCGCTCCCCACACACCCCCTACTTAAATATTCTTACTCCGCACTACATACAAACACTCACAAAACACCACCACACAAGCTACTTTCTCTTCGCACAAACACACCACAGTGACAAAACACACTGACACACACCACAGCCCTTACCCAAACTCCTTAACACACACACACACACACACACACACACACACACACACACACACACACACACACACACTTACCTGAATACATGACCATAGCGGAACTTTAGAAGCACGAAATTCAAAACCTCCGGTATTCGAGGTTTTGAATTTCGCGCTTTTAAACTTCCGCTATTATGTGGATTTGGCTTCTTGGGTTCGAAATACTGAAATTCGAGATTTCAGTATTTCGAGCTTCTGAAGTGAACCCGTCTAGACATACACATTCAGATGCACAGACATACAGATATACATGCACACACATACACATAGAAAAACGTACACATAGGTTCATAGATGGGTACTAGGCTATTGGCCCTAGGGCCTATATAAGCCTAGCCAAACGGTACCCTGGCAAAAACACAGGCACATATACATAGATGTAAACACACACATACCACTTAACAGCCACTTTGTTGCACATGAACACAACCACAGAAGCTTTATTCTGAGTAAATGAATATTAACAAAAGAAAAAAAAAAACTTCTAAGTATTACCTCTCATCATCACCCACGCCCCCTTCCTTTACAGTCCATAGTTTTGCATTCAATTGACTTTTCAGTTAAAGCATCTAAATGATTACATTTAGAAAAAAAAAAAGATAAACATTAGTTTAATAAATCGGTGCTGACAGACTGCCTGATGCAGTCAGTGCTTGTCTGTCTTTTATCTGCCTCATTCAAGTCACTCACACTTGATTGCTGGCACACATGCAAGCACACATTCAAAAGCACACACAGAGGGATTTCTTTGCTTTGTTTTTTTCCTTGATTTTTATTTTAATTTTACACTTGCTATCAGAAAAGTGCTGCTTAGCGAGCATGAAAAATGTTGTTTGTTTACTTTTCAGATGTCTGAGTTTCATGTCTGGTTAATATGCTGCTGTGAAGTGGTAGACCCATTTTTAGTGGGCATTGCCTGTACATTAACACCCTACTAGAGAACATTTGCTCTCCAGTCAGGGTTTAATGTACAGTTTGCCCACATTAAGATGATAAAAGTACAGTTTGCTGTGATTATAAAGCTATTGTAATAAGTAATAGATGCTTTGTGGCATGGCAACAGCGGCAGCACAGGAGTAGAGGTATAGACTAAAAATTGCTGTCTGCACAAGTGCTCTTAACAAGAAAGGAGGGATGAGGGCAGATCTCGCTTCTGCTGAACCTGCAAAGTAATTGACAGCTCTGGACATAATGAACCAGCTAGGGTTAAATAGCGTTTGGGTGGGAAGATGCTGTATTCCAGTGCTGTGTAACAGTGGTTGGCTAATCAGTAAAAAAACTTATATTCAGAAATGCATGCATCTTCAATCTACTCTGTACAGGACTACTTATAACTAATGACCATTAAAGCAAACCTCTGCCAAGAAACTGAAAGCAGCATGTTTCTCGTGAGATCTTTGTGCAATAATCAGTTCTTGTTGTCTTTGTTCAAGAATTACGGACAAAGCCAGAAATAATGGTGGGAGAGAGGCCAGAATCAGGAACACTTTAAATATTGCTTTAATTCACTTAACAGAACGGTAGATTTTGCATCAGCATGCATTTTCTGAAAAATAAACTCTTAGCCTTGGTGGTTTACCAGAAAAGCAAACATTTTTTATGAGAACAGTGCAAAAATATGCAGCAGAATCAGAGGTATTTGAGAGATATAGTAGCAATAATGCAATTTATTTATTTATTTATTTTAATTTGTTTAGCATTGTAGAGCACTGATCAGTTCTGACCAATTTTAGTCTGTATCTTGGGTCAGAAACTGACCAGACATACAAAACAGGCAAGCGACATAATTGGCAGTAGAACAATACAATGGTAAAGCATTGTATGAATAGCAAATCCAATGTATTGATTTGCGATATGTGCAAAAGTTTCAAAATATTTAAGAAGTTTGAGAAGAATAAATTACTGATGTAAAAAGGAGGCAAGGATAAGGTAATTAGGGAGTGATAAGAGTGGTAGAGGATCACACCTTCTACTTATAGGAAAAAAGGAAGGAAAAGAAGATCAAGTGGGTGTTTATTGATGTGTATAGAGAACAGAAGGGAAGGGGGCCAAAAATAGGTCATTGAGGTACACTTTAATGGTGGAGAAGAGAGAGAGAGAGATGTGCAGGGTTGTAGTTCACTAAAAATGGTGGTTAGTCAGAGGTCTTTGGAACCAAGGGATGACATCAGGACTAAAGACTAGATCTGATTATGTAAATTTTATTTATTTATTTAACATTTGTTAACCGGGAAAGTCCGACTTAGAATGCAGCTAATTTTCAGTGGAGGCCCGGGGAGAAACACTCCAGATGCATGTCTTTGTAACGTGGGAGGAAACCCACAAGAACACAGGGAGGACATACAGATTCCACACAGAAGGCATCTCAGCCAAGAATCAAACCGGAGAACCTCTTGCTGTGAGGCGACAACACTATTGCTGCACCACTGCGCTGTCCTCTTTGTTTCTAATCTTGTTTTATTGTAATCTCTGTTTATCCATTACAATTAGGACTTTGGTTCTGTCCTCGGAACCGATATGGCTATTTCCAAGCTTTCGCCAGCCAACATCTCTCAGCTAAGACCTACCCATAATGCCCCTCTCCTAGTTACTCCAGATCTTGTTTACTCCATTCCTCGTCAGATGTGCTAGCCATCTGTCTCAAAGCTAAGTGGAAAATTGTGATTTTTTTAATATAGTTTCTCCTCAAAATTTCTTTTTAGTCAATTTAGCCTTTTCTCAATGTTGCCTATAACCTACTTCTGTTCCCTACTCTTTACCTTTGGTAATTAAATTTCTACCATTGTTGGTACTGTCCCTCTCTCCTGCCTTTGGTAGGCCCTTTCTTACCACTTGTGGTATTTTTTAATACCATCGTTGGTATTCTCTCACTTTTTTCTCTCCCTTCTTTTGTTTGTTTTATTAGGTTAGCCTTGTTGCCTTACTATGTCAGACAAAGCTAAGTTGGGATTTAAACAGTGTGACAAGTGTGTGTGTAAGATGCCCAGCTCTGATGGACACGCTCGTTGTGTCTACTGTTTGGGTGTGGACCATATTAAAACTGATTGTGATATTTGTGCTAGTTTTAGTAATCGTACACTAGCAGAACATAAAAATAAGCTTATTTTAAAAACGTTTAATTAAGACACCTTTTTCGGAGGCTGTATCTGGGTTGGAGGTCTCACCCCCTCCAAAGACAAAAAACATAAGGAAAAACGGAGTCACTCTGTTCCTGCATCTCTGTCAGTTACGGAACTGACTCTGCTCTGTGCTTCTCCGGCACCCTCGGCGCAGACCTCTTCAGCACCAGGCTCTGTATCTTCTCCCTCGGTGCCGTCTATGATATTCACCCCTATTTCGGTTCCAGCCTCGGCACCACTGACTTTGGTGCTGTCCTTGGATCCGACATTGGCTCCTATGACTGTACCTGCTTCTGCACCATCTCAGGCCACAGTGCCCATAGTTTCTTCGGCTCCATTGGCTCCTAAAGTCAAATATCTGCCAAGGACAAGATACTCTCCAACTTACGACCCTTTTTTGGAGCAGAGGTTTAGCCCCTTTCTAGAAAGACCCGATTATCCTTCAGCAGCCTCCTTTAGATCCACCAGGAGTTTTTCTGAATTAGACCTAGTGCAGGTTGTGGACCAGTTTCTGGCAGCTAGGGGATTGCCCACTCCAGCTAGACCTTCTGTCCCCTTTGGCTTGGAATTATTCACAGCATATTCTCCTGTTTATCCTCCTCCGGCCTCTACCCAGGCCCTGGAGATCTCGGTACTGATGTCCACCCCGGTGCATACTGTCTCTGCTCTGACAGTAGCTTTTCCACTGTCAGCACTGACCACTCTTGCATCGGCTCCGGTGGAGCCGATGTTATCTAAGAATAGTGCTTGGACTGTACGTACCTTGGTACCTAGCCCAGCGCCTATTTTCTCGCTGACACTGTCTATGTCCACGGCTCTGAAGCTTCCAGTCCTCTCAGGGCTCCTCACCTGGATGTGGGCTCCTCAGGGCGGGGTGTGACCCTGGTTCTGAGGTTGTCTTTCTCAGTTCCGGGCTCCCATCCCTCCTTGGGCGGGCCTGCTTTCTAGGTGATGGAGAGGGTCCTTGCCTCCATAGGCTCACAGCACCAGTGACATCAGCATCAGAACCCCCCCCCTAGCATGCAGCTGTCTCAACCCCCTATTTCGGGATCCTGGGCACAGGAGCCGCAAGACCCCCCCCCCCTTTGAAGGGAACCACTTCTCCGGAGTCCTCCTCAGAAGATCCCACTGGGGAGCCACCCCGGAAGAAACGGTGCAAGAGGGAGTACCTTGATTCCCCAGAGGAAGACACCGATTGTGATGAGGAGGAAGGGTCCCTCTGTCTCCCCCAGATGACATCTCATTTGGAGACATTCTCGAAATCCTCAAGCAGTGGGGAGACTGGAAGTCCTCTAATCCTTCTTCTGAGGAATCTGTGTTCTTGCAGGCCTTCCGTGCCCAGCCATCTACTTCCTGGGTGACCCTACCGGCAGATGACCTTGTTAAGCTCATTGTGCAGTGTGCCTGGAAGTCTCTGGACAACGTAGAACCTGTCCCCCGGCGGCCAGACAAAATTTTATCTACACCTGAAGACCAGCCCCACTGGTCCAAGCAGTTGACAGTTGATACCATGGTCGTGGCGGCAGCCACCAAAAGGGAACTGACAGAAGATAGTTCCACTGTCCATCCTCCAAACAGGGAGTCTCGGACCATGGACGGACCTATGCTTCAGCGACCTTCGCCATTTGGTCGCTGAACTATCTGGCACACTTCACTCGCCTCCAAAGAGACCTAATTTCTGAAATGTCTTCCTCTTTGACAGGGGTACTGCCTGATGAGGTGCGTGACACTGTTGCCTCGCAGCTAGCTACCCTTGAATCCATCTCAAACTCCTCGATGCTTTTGATATCTCACACCTCCGAGGGGGCAGCTCAAGCTGCCGCATCGGGCATTGTCATGAGACGTAATGCTTGGATGCGGTTGTGTGACTTTGCAGACCCCTTTAAATCTTCCTTCGTTAATGCACCTGGTGACGAATTTGCACTTTTTGTACCCAAAGTATGAGGCACACTTGCACGATGTGAGAAAGACGGAAAGACCTTGTCTGCTGTGGGCATACGCTTTTCCAACCTCCAGAGGTCCTACTCCAGGAACCAGAAGGGAGGAAAAATGTGGTTCAAGAAATCCCAAGGATCTTTTCGTGACTCTCGTGGTGTACAATCCCCCGGGGCAGAGGGGGCAACTCATCTGGAAGATGCCCCTTTCGGAGTAGAGGGGATCCACGTAACCAGGGCGCTAGATATTCTTTCTCTGGCAGACCCTGAGCAGCGACCCGATTGCTTTCCTCTGGAAGCAGTCTGGGGGTCGTTTTTCTCTGCACCTACCAGCCTGGCAACTTTTTACTACTGATGTTTGGGTGCAGAGAGTAATATCCAGAGGCTGCCGAATGCCATTCAATTTAACTCCCAGACCCATCAAACGAATCCCCGATGTACCACCCAATCAGAGGGAATTAGCAGCCTTAGAAATAGAAAAGCTGCTAAGAAAAAGAGTCATCCAACCAGTCTCACCAGACCAGACAGGATCCGGGTTTTACTCAAGGTTCTTTTTAGTGCCAGAAAAGACGGGACTGGAGACCAATCCTGGATCTCGGCCTATTGAACAAATTTATCAAATTTCAAAAATTCCAGATGGTCATGGTACAGTCCATTCTCCCCTTCCTAGGGAGGGACAACTGGATGTGGTCTATAGACCTCCAGGACGCATACTACCATATAAAGATGGATCACCGCTCCCGGAGGTTTCTCCGCTTCCGTCTGGAAGCCAATCAGTACCAATTCAGGGCACTGCATTTTGGTCTCTCGACAGTCCCCCGAGTGTTCACCAAATGTACGGCAGTTGTGGTAGCTCATCTTCGACTACAAGGATTGTTTCCGTATCTAGACGATTGGCTCCTTACTGCTGGGACCAGTAATCTTCTAGTCCGCAACCCCTCTTACACTCAAGGTCTCGCTCTCCGCTTGGGGATTACAATCAACAAGGAAAAATCTCAAATGTCCCCAACAAAGACACTGGAATTTATTGGAGCAGTCTTTGACATAACATCCTGTCAAGCTTCTCTCCCCCCTCACAGGCTTTCGAAAATAAGACACCAAATCCAAGACCTTCTTCCTCAGACCTATGTATCAGCATGCCTTGTACTGCAACTCTTAGGCTCCATGGTGGCTGCCATTACATTCGTACCACTGGTGAGGCTGCACATGAGAATCCTGCAGTGGCTCCTTTCTGTACAATGGTTGTTTTTAACTCACCCACTCGACCACATGATATGTCTTACAAACCATTGCAAAGAAGAAGTGCTATGGTGGATGAAGCCACAAACGAATCTTTGGTGTCGACCGTTCTGTCTTTCCCAGCCCATGGCCGCGGTGACCACGGATGTTTCCCTGTTAGGGTGGGGGCATTTCCAGGGAAAGACTGTTCAAGGCACCTGGTCCCCCATGGAGGCAAATTTGCACATAAATGTACTGAAACTGAGGGCAGTTCTCGTAGCATTGCAAGCGTTCCATGCATCCCTCCGTTCTGAGACCATTGCAATTCAGTCAGACAACATGGCAGTCATCTGGTATATCAACAAGCAAGGCGGAACCAGGTCTTACCCCATGTGTTGGGAAGCCATAAGGATTTGGTATTGGGCGATAGCTTCCAACCGCATTCTTATAGCAATGCACATTCCCGGGAGTTCCAACCTTATTGCGGACAATCTGAGCAGGCACATCCTGATGCCTCACGAATGGTCCCTCAACCCTGTAACAGCGGATTGGATCTTCTGACGCTGGGGCAAGCCTTGCTGCGACCTGTTTGCTTCCCCCCTAAACAACAAATGCAGACGCTACTTTGCCTTGATCCCCCCTCAGGGGGAACCCCCGAGGGATACTGTAATACACAATTGGCCCCCGGGTCTTCTGTATGCCTTTCCCCAATTTCCCCTCATTCCAAAATTTCTCCAGAAAGCTCAGAAGTTGAGAAGCAAAGTGATCTTCATTGCCCCTTATTGGCCCCATCAGGTCTGGTTCCCATTTCTATGGCCTCGTCTGATTCACAGCCCTTGGATCCTGGATCATTCCCAAGACCTGTTTTCTCATCCTCAGGGACTGATTCATCCGAATCTCCATAGTCTCAAGCTCACAGCTTGGTTCCTCCACTTCCAATGATTGCCAGGCTTCCTGACATCCCATCTCCTGTTCGTGAAATTCTTCTGGCTTCACACAAACCTTCCACCAGGAAAGTTTATTCTAGTAAATGGACTAGGTTTTCTATTTGGGCCAAAGATCAGAACATAGATCCTTCTCTATGTCTGTTCAAAAGATCCTTCAATACCTGATGACTCGTTTACATGCAGGAGCCTCAGCATTGACCATCTATTGTCACACTGGCCTATGCAAGACATTTTTGAAAGGAGTATTACACGTTAAACCTCCGGTCAAGCCTCCCTTGGGTCCTCCTTTTGAGCCCTTTGATTCATGTGATTTAAAGTTTTTGTCATGGAAACCCTTACTTCTAGTAGCACTTACCTCAGCGAGAAGAGTATCTGAGCTGCAGGCCTTGAGTGTTGAGACCTTACTTGATATTCCACACGGATAGGGTGTCCCTTCGTACTGACCCTTCTTTCTTGTCTAAGGCCATTTCTGGATTTTCCATTAACCAACCTATTGACCTGCCGGTTTTCTTCCCTCAACATTCTAATAGAGCGGAGTACCTTTTGCACACCCTTGATGTGCATCGGCAGCTTCGTTGTTATTTGGACAGGACTAAATCTTTCAGGAAAACAGATCAATTGTTTGTGGCCTTTGCAGGACCCAGATTGAGTAAACCTGTTTCCAAAGTGACTTTATCCTCCTGGCTTAGAAACGTCATTACCTTTATCTACCAACAGAATAAGTTATCCTTACCTTCCAGAATAAAGACTCATTCTACCAGATCTATGGCTACTTCTGTAACATTTCATTCCAGGGCCTCTATGGATGGTATCTGCACAGCAGCCACTTGGGCAAGACCTCATACCTTTATCTCTCATTACAAATTGGATTTGGTCTCCAGGGGACGAGCATCTTTTTGTTCTATGGTGCTCAGGAATATCCTTCCTTAGAGCCACCCAGGACTCAAGTAGCTGGGGGACTCTGTCCTAATTGTAATGAATAAACAAAGATTTGCAACATCGGATAAAGAATTTATGTCTTACCATAACGTTCCATCTGTATTGTAGATCTTTGTTCATTCATTACTTCCCATCCTCCTTCCATCTGCCTGGACTCCTGGTGGACTTTAGGAACTCCTGGTTAGGATATTTGCTCAGAACAGAGCCTTCTACTATTTTTCTATTACTACCTCTATTATATAGGGGCAGGCAATCTCGATCTGGAGTAACTAGGAGAGGGGCATTATGGGTTGGTTTTAGCTGAGAGTTTTTGGCTGGTGCGAGCTTGGAAACGGACGTATTGGTTCCGAGGACGGAACCGAAGTCCTAATTGTAATGAATGAGCAAAGATCTACAACACAGATGGAACATTATGGTAAGACCTAACTTCTTTTTCTCAAAGGTGATTATAAGAGAAGGGTGATTGACTAAGTCAGAGTCTCTGGTGAGATCTATAAAAATTGTACTGGAGAACATACCTTTGTCCATTGACATGAGAATTTCATTGGTCAGAGACCAGGTGGCTGTGGCCGTGTTCATTCCTGACCAGATGTCATGTTGTTTTTGTGAAAGAAGGTGGTATTTGGTAATAATATTTTATGAGTTAAAGGTAGACAATTTTTCACAGGGTTGGAGATGGATATCGGGCAATAGTATGATTGGAGTCTGTGTTGTTTTTATTTGCTAGTGGTTTTATTATGGCAGATTCCATATGTTAGGCATGGTGTTTAGTAAGACAAATATTAAAGATGTGTTTTAGGGGTGCAACAATGAAGTCACAAACAGTGGTATACAAACCATGTATGTAGGTTGTCTGTGCATTGGAGACATTCCAGCTGTATTTGTTCCCCAGTAAATGGATAATGTCTTTGGATGAGATCTCCCAAAAATAGAAGAGAAAAGAAAAAGATATTGTGGGTGGGATGAGAAAGCATTTATGAATGTGTTTGCAGCACATTTGGAGATGTTGCTAAAGTATCTGTGGAAATCATCTGCAGATCAGCCAAAGAAAGTACTTGTAGAAGTGTGAGGAAGGTTGCATCCTGTGAGGTTATTGACTTCTTTCCAGTATTTCCTATGGCAATATTTAAAATAGTTCTGGAGGTGTATCTTAGAATGACTTTTATGTCTTGTAATGGCCTGTTTGGATAGGTTACTTAGATTTTGTGTACTGTTGCATTTTCTGGAATGAGATTAGACTTCCAGGAGTGTCTGGATTCATCCCGGTTTTGGAGGAGGGATTTTAACTTCTGGGTTAACTACTGTTGAGGTCTGGAGTTAGAAAGTCTAGAGATTAAGGGAAAGTGTCTGCCTCGTAGCCTGGAGAGAGTGCATATAAGGAGTTCTGCTGCTTTGTTAGGATTTGTGCTGTCTAGAATAGGGGTACAGTTGTGGGAAGAGGTAGTTTTGTAATATTGTCAGTGTCAGATTTGAAGAAGATTCGTTTTGGTTTGTTTTGGGAACTATATGAAGGCTGGTGAATTGTGATGTTGGAGATTATGTTTGGGCTACTGGAAATGATGAGATCAATGAGGGCGTGTTTTTTTGGTCAAAAGGTCTGGTAGGTTGGCTGACTAGTTGCGTCAGTTGTTCAGTGACTTAGTCTAAGACTTCTAAATTAATGGGCTGTAACATGGTATTAAAGTCATTTAGAAGAATTATATTTTTTCTTGTTTGTGTGGGATAAAATTGACTGAATCACATCTTTTGATTTTGTAATCCCCATTAGGTTTTGTTTTGTGATTTATTATACTTAAAAATGGCCTGGATCAGTGCTGCTGTACTGGCATGCATTCTTTCACCTTCCCACAGTGTGCTGTGTAACCCCATAGAAATCAGATGGATTTACTTTATTTAGATTTGTTGACCAGGATAGAGCTCTGATCACAGGGACATTTTTTCAGGCTCAGCATGGGTGCTAAGACACAAAGAATCTAATAAACTTCTATTGTTGAAATGAAAATGGGTAATGCAGTGTAATTGAAACAGTCCATGCAGCAGTACAAATTAATTCCATACTATTTACATAACACAGCATAATTCCTAAGGATAACAGAAAAGAAGTAAAGGGAAAACTATTTATTATGTTTAAGTGGTGATTGTATTTTGTTAGCAATGGCTTGAAGATGGTTTTGCATTTCACTTGTTAAATTATTTTTAAGTCACTGCTTAGATTGTTCATGTAAAAAAAAATCACAGTTTTTTTTCTGAATTTGTATGAGTTTTGCAATGAACTACTGAAACAATAATGGTACATTTGAATATTATTCCAGGTAAATAGCAAATTGCATTTTTGTTACTTGTAATTGTTACAAGCGTGCACACAGTCCGTCACAGTGTGTTAACTAGATCAGCTGCCTTGTGACTAGCAGTTGATATTTCAGAGACCTGTCTTCACTTCAGAGCCCAAAGATTTTGGTTTTATCTGAAACACCATCACCTGTATTCTTAATTTACCAGGACAGTGACCTCAGACTCCTTAATTTTAACACCAATAAGCAAAACCTCACTACGTACTGTCGAACTACTGAAACTGCTTCATGACATTGGCAAATCACAGAATATGTCATAAAATCCTAGAGTCCCTCTCCATTAATGCAGACACATCTTTCTAGGGAACTTTTAACTACCGTCAGTAAATAGGCACATGTACATCTGTACAAATAAATATGCTCAACTCTTCCTTGATTTATCATTGCAAAATCCCCGAACACATTCACTAGAGACACCAGCATACTTAATCTTGTCCTCACAAACACACACCCTCTCTGTTCCTTGCCCAATGTCTTACCCTCTCTAGTCAGTGCAGATAACTGCACTGTTGTATGGCCTTATGCAGGTCAATGACTAACCCAGACATCTTTAGAGACTTCTGGCAGGCCAACTTCCTTATGCATGGTGATGACTTGAGGTGGTTCAACTATTCTTTACTCCACGATGACCTCATGGCAAATACTGCTATAGATAGCCAGGGTTTCTGCTTTCACCTCGACTCTTGTGTACAGGCGACTCAAGTTCCTCTTCACTGCAAATACAATGCTAAGTTTAGAAACAGAACCCTCTGGTGAAACCAGACTATCAACAAACTACAGCAAAAGGGAAAAGTTTGCAGTCCTAAAGCATATCTCAAAAACTCGGCATGTTAAAATTAACATCGAAGTATTGGGAACCTGAGCACGAGGCCTTCAGAAATAAGGCCAGTAAAAAAGCTAAAATAAGTTACGGGGAGCAAATGAGACTGGGGGAGGAGTGGATGTAGTGGAGATCCTTTACTAGCCCATAGAAATACAAGGTCTTCTGCATAGTACTTAATGTTACACAGCGGTTTATTGCATTTCCATCACTACAAATCTTTCTTCAAAGTGTTTGACTGTATGTTAATACTGTTGATAGTTTTTTCAGTTTAACCAATTCCATATTTGTTTTAATTGTGAATAAGTATCCTTCACTTTGGTAGATAATTTCTGCAGTTTAACCATATCTCTTTCTATCAGAAATTTCAACAATTCCAAAGTGCATTTATGGGCAGCCCAATCCACATTTTTTAAAGGCAGTCTCTATATCATCTCCTTCTGTATACAAAATAGTAGCGGCCTTAAAAGCTCTGATTCCTCTAGGTACAGTATCCAACTCTGCATACTTTTTAAGGTGACTAGCTGAAAAAGACATACTTTTGTACAATTCTTTGTGTAAATAATAACCCACAGACTTTGACTGGCTTGAAAATACATACAGTGCTTCACTGGAGTAGTGATACAGCTGTGTGACTACATGGACCAAGAGAAAAAAGCCAAAATGTCTAATAGCAGAGCCTTTCTTTTCAAAAATGAACCCAGATTCCAGTACAAAACAGAGTAAATCCACCAGTGGTTGCCATTGCAGTGAGACTTATGAGTTGTTAATTTCACCTTTTGCTGCACTATACTTTCTCTTCTTGCAGCCTGAAATTTCAGCAGTTTATTCTTGACACTTTTAACCAGTTAGAGCCCTGCAGATTAATCATATGATCAGGATTAGACTTCCAAAGACAGTGATGAGGTACCCTGGGAATAGCAACCACACAAAGATACCCGACTATGGAGAAATGTATTTATTTAATATTTGTTTACCGGGAACGTCTGAGTTGGAACAAAGCCAATTTTCAGCGGAGGCCCGGAGAGAAATGCTCCAGACACATGTCTTTGTAATGTGGGAGGAAACTGGAGCACCCAGAGGAAACCCACATGAGTGCAGGGAGGACATGCAGACTCTGCACAGAAGGCATCCAGCCGAGAATCGAACTCTACTGCTGCACCACTGTGCCATCCACAGACTGCTTTATTAGATTTGCGTTGTTTGCATGTATGCCCTACTACGAGATCACCAAATTTGACATTTAAAATCAAATCAGACTATGACTGGTTTTTTTCAGGGCTCTGTATATGCCACTTAGCTGAACAACATCAATTTTTTTTATTTAACATTTGTTGACCGTGAAAGTCCGACTAGGTTCCACAGATCCTGTTTTCAGCGGAGGCCCGGGGAGAAATGCTCAAAGCTAAGAAACCTGGGATTCCACTCAGGGTTTCTGTCTGATGAATACCCTCTTGAATTGTTGTAGTCTTCGTTTCTGCATAGTAGCATTCTTTGAAATGTAGTACATGGATTGTGTGTGAATGTATTTTTTGGCCCAGGCCAGAACGGAAAAGAGTTCAAGAAACAGCCCACTTACCTGGTTTGCAAGCAAGCAAACATACAGAAACAAACACGTAAAGTGTATGACCTTGTGTGCCATCTGCTAGGTGGCAGATACCATTGTTTTTTTCCATCTTCCCATTTTCTGTGGAAGTCTTACACTTGCATTCCTCTGAGAAGCTAAACTGATACTAATGTATATCACAGAATGACAAAGCTGTCAAATATATGTGAATGTTCGCCAATGTGCAGCTCTTGCTGACTTGAGATAAATTAGTTTTTAAAACTGGAAGGGTCACATTGCAAGGTTGCCACTTTTTTTGCAATATACTTGGAGTCATTAGCAACAAGATTCAGGCAGAGACTCATAGATGGGTGCAGATTAGTGGGGGTTGAGTATAAAATATTTTATGCAGATGACCTGTTGTTGTATCTGCCTACACCAAATAGAAATCTGCAAGAGGTACTTCAGTATGCTGAATTTTTGGGGAGTTCTTAGCTTATAAAATATACAGAAAACAGAAACTCTCAAAATAAAATTTCACCCTTCATAGGCATTAGGGCAACAGTGTCTCTCTTTAGAAGGGAACGCTATCAGATTCCTGGGATTAAAGCTGGACTCTTCCCTATGGCAATCTGTGAAAGTTAGTAATGAAGGAATTGTTGGCTGCGGATTTATTACAAAGGTAGAACACACTATGCATAGATATGCCCCCAAAGAGTCCAGGCCATTAACTGGTTTACATTTCCCTTGATTCTTTATCACAATCAGGCTCTCTTGCACTCTCTACAGGTCAGAATCATGCAGCATTTGAAAAGTCAAATGCTGAACTTTACATGGGACAGGAAGAAGCATAGTGTGTCTACTGACACTCTTAAGTTTACCTGTAAGTGTGGAAGTGATGTGGCTACCAGGCGTGGGGAAGTATGTGCAGGCAATAAGTTGTAAATATTTTCTAGCTTTATTTACCCCATCTTATTCTGCAGAATAGGAAACAGTAGTCCTTGCAATATTAGGTAGACTATGGAACTGTATGAATGTCTACAAAGAGGCAGCATAGCCCTTAGGGAAGTCCCCTTTGGAATGGTTTCAGTCATTGTTTTCTCTTTTGACTAGCTATTGGAGGATAATAATACAGGGGGCAGAAAGAACGATCTTTTCCCCATCCCTTTCTCAGCCCGTGTCAGTTTCCTGGTAGCTGGTGAGCGCTATGTGGTAAGAGCATATTGAGAGCTGTTCTACTTGGGTCAGCTTCTGTCTGATGGAATTGTTGTTCCCTGATAGGTATTTTTGCAACAGTATGCATTTGGTGATGAAGGAAGGGGGATTTATCAAAAGTTAGTGGAGGAATTGCAAATACATTAGCTATGATTTTAGAGGACTCCCATTAAGTCTTTAGATCTATCTACACTTTACAGTACTATCCTATTATGCCTTCTTCCTTCCCTGTATACACTTACTCTTTTACCTCAGATCGTTTCAAGTCTTCCTCAAAAATATCATACTGTGCTTTCTAATATATATATATATATATATATATATATATATATGCTAGTTTAGTTTGTATAATACTATATACTCTTTGATGTACAAATTTTGTTAAAATTGCTAAGGTGTCATCTCTTTCGGTTATTTATGTTTGCAATGTGTACTTTCATTGTTGACTTGTACTCTGTAATTTTCTTGTGGTATAATGTTTGTTTTTTTTATATTGTTGGAGCTTTTCTCCCCGGGCCTCTGCTGAAAATGGACCTCTGTCCAGTTGGACTTTCCCGGTAAACAAATATTAAATAAATAAATAAAAGTTGGCACCCCCTTTAATTAGGTGGGTGTTGTCTAACAGAAATCAGAATTATTTTATTTATTTTATTTTTACATCTGTTAACCGGGTTAGTTCGACTGGGCCCAGAGAGCCCCTTTTCAGCGGAGACCGAGGAGAAACGCTCCAGGCAAGTAATTAAAAAATAAGAGAAAAAACTAACAATTCAAGTGGTAAGATACTTAACAGTACAAAAACAGAGAGAAATATACTATTCAAATATATACAAGGCAAAAGTACAGTATTTTGAGAATGCAGTAGCAATATGTTTGAGAAATTTAGTTAGCATTAAGTTATTTACAAGCAATGTAGCAATGCCTAAAATAAAAAAAAAAATTGGAGTAACATCATGACGTAGTACAACAAAGATGTATTTAATACCATAGATACTAACTGCAGAGAGAGTAATCTATGTAGACAGTTTAGGTAGATACCAGGCAGACATGTTAACTGAGAAAAGAAAAATTCATTAGGTAATTTCCTGACAAGTACAGATCCATGCATGTTGGAAATGAATGTTTAGTTGCTTTTTGAATTCGCCACTTTTGGTAGTGGAGCGAAAGGACAATGGAAGTTTGTTCCATAAGTATGCAATTGAATGACTGCAAAGTATTTTTTCAATATTTTTGTTTGGCTTGGTCACCTGCAGAAGGCTTTGTTGTGCATTTCTGAGGTCACGATTGGATGTGTAGGGTGTAATTATAGATGTAAGGGTAAGGCAGGAGTTCGGTCTATTTGGGATGCTGTGTGCAGTTTGTAGGTGTGATATTTGAAGCATGTGGGGGAGCTTAGATCATCTTAAGCTTTTCAGGGATATACAATGATGGGATTTGTAGTTATTGCTGGCTGCGAATCTCGCTATCTTGTTACAGGTGGTTTCTGGTTTCGTTAAGAGATTATTTTGGAGGTTAGTATGGGAACAGCATACAGCAGGGGTGGTAGAATAAATGTTTGAGCCAGTATAGGTCTAGATTTGTTAGGTATTTATTTGTTGTTGAGCTATAGGAGATCTAGTTTTTGACTGGACTTTTTGATACAGTTTAAGGTAAGTAGGTTGAATTTTAATTGGTCATCTATAGTAACAGCAAGCTATTTGGTGTTTGAGTTGGCGGTTATATAATTGTATTATCTAAGGATGAGATGGTGAAGTTGTCTTTAGCTGGATTGAGGTTTTTGGAAGGAAAAGGAGAAGTTTAGTCTTTCTGGGGTTGAGAAGCAGGATATTTGCTTAAGGGACAAATCAGTGCACTACATAAAACTGCATTGCTCAATAGAATAGGCTGTACTGAAAGATTTAGATTGCAATGGGAGAGGGAGGTTAGGATAAATATTTCAACAGAAGCCTAGACTCAGATTTGAATTTTATCTAGCTATGCCTCAACATCCAGAAGTTTCAGATTCATTAAGTGCAATGTTTGTATAAACATTTCCACACTCTAGCCCATCTTGCTAGCTTTATTCCCCAGTGCTGATTTTTTGTGTTGGAGGTGTGGCAACAGTGAAGTGGTTGATTGGATCCACATTTCTTGGAGCTGCCATAGATTATCCCTATTTAAAGATCATTTCAAAACTAAGGTACAGAAAACATGGAGGGTGACCATTGTACTTATTCCCTAATTGATTTTATTGGGGGTTAGTGACTTCAGTAGACTCAATAGAACAGAGCTTGCACTTCTATTCTTAATAATGTTTTTGGTGAAAAATGTTTAACAAGGAAATGGAAGCATACCTCTCAGCTGTCCTGATTTTCACAGAATGTCCAGATTTATGCCTCATATTTTTGTTCTATTTCTCTTAAAATATGTGGTTTTCTGGCAAATCAGTGGAATGATCTGAGGATTGAAGTCACTAAATAATGACATGTATTTGTGTTTCAGATTTTAAATCCTTCAGAAAATGTATGTTATCACAAACTCTGTTACTCTAGCAACTTTCTAAGTTTATAAGAGCAGTGTTTAAAATCTGTCCCTATTTGTGGCCCTTTGTCTCCCCATTTTGTCAGGCTGTGCCCAGATTTCTTCCTATAAGAGGTTGAGAGGTATGAATGGAAGTGCCAAACGATTCCTATGTTACAAGACTTGTTAGAGTTATTATTTGAATTAAAAAAACCTGGAGCAGATGCAGCTTAAATAATCTTCTTCCCTTTTGGTGTCCAGGAAACGGTGTGGGCTGGTTAGGTGATCTACTAATACCAGCATTCTGTTTATTTGGTTTGTTACTACTTAGGACTTTAAATTGCAAGATAGAGGAAGAGAAACCATTGTGACGTTTGACTTAAATACTGTAACCACTATACACTGAAGTTGTTGCACCGGACAGTTTTATTGTTGTGTTTTCATAAATTTCTGTTACTAATTATATTGTATATTAGTAGAAGTGTGTAATGTCAAAACAAAACTTGCTAGGGTCCCACCTAGCAGTGGCTCTCATAGCACCCTCTCAGCTATTCAGCTACCTTAGTGGCCTTCTAACTGGCTGTATTTGCCTTAGATGTGTAATTTATGTATCCAGGATCACGTAAAGATTAACATGAAGACCAGTTGCATGTGGCCATAGAAATAACGTGATATTAAGTTAAATAACATAATAGGGCCAGATTCTTAAAACTATATCCTCTGTGCACGGTTCCTTTTTTCAAATATAGCAATTTCAGCTTTACTTTATGAGGTAGTAATTTCACTATGTAATTCACTACTGCATTTAGGACATTGCATTAATAGAAAACATTAAGACACTGAAGACACGTTGACATAATGATTAAGATCTTTAACTCACAGACACAAAGTCCAAGGTCAATCCTGGCCACTAATCTTTGTTTCTGTAGAGTTTGTATGTTACCCTGTATCTGTCTGAGGCTCCCCCCCCTCCCTAAAACATGCTGGGTGTTTCCACTTCAAGTATGAAGGGTACTGGATTCAGAATCACCCTCTAAGTTGAACTTGAGTGGCCTGCCAACAGAATGCACCCGCAAATGAATGCAGCAGTACAGACACTAGGTAGTGCCTGTTGGAGGAAGAGTCATGTGGATCATCCTCTTTAGGCATCAGATATAGTGTGCAATATGTGCTAGAGGGGTGAACATGGACCACAGGATATGAGCAGGTGTAATAAATGACTGTAGATTATTTTGGGTGTGGGTAATTGTGTGTGCCTCTTTGCATTTTGGCCTACTCCAACCTATGCCAGGGACTTGCGCTAATGGTAGGAAAAGTATATATACTGCTATTGGCCAGTCTGTACCTGACATAAAGCCCAGCAGCCCTGAGTCAGTAAAGTACTGGATGGTCAGTGTCCGGTTAGGGTACCAGAGATTGTTTTTAATCTCAGCTTTCACTCAAAAGAACTATCAGCCTGTCAAAAATGAACTAAGACTTGATACATTGAATATAGCTTCACTGATGGAATGCAGCTTGGGAAGCGGATGACATGGAGACTGGATATTCTGTATATCAAGAAGACAAGATAAAAGGGCAACACAGCAAAAGTTTTTGGTTTGGAATTCACTGTCTACCACTCAGGGACAGAAAAACATAGAAATAATGAGGGAATAATGATGAGAAACTTATCTGATGATAAGGATGTCATTAGAATCAGTGACAAACTCATGGCAATCAGATTCCAGTGCAAAGATTTGTCAGTCTTTAAGTTCAAGTTTATTTAACATTTTGTTTATCAAGCATTGTTACTAGCATAGCGTAAAAACATTTAAGAACAAGTAGTAAAATACAAATAAATTATCAAAAAAAATAGAATTAGTAAGACAATGAAGTTTCATTTCTCAGCAGCTGGGTTGCAAATGTGAGGAAAAGAGGACATTCAAGCAGCCGATGCAAGGTCTTCTCAATAAATTAGGACAACATGAGTTGGTCTTGATAATGAGTGACCTGAAGGCTCATATCAAGACAGACAGAACAAGATATGGGAATGCCTTGGTTCATTTGATTGGTGTAACAGCAATAATGGAGAGGTTGCTCTGGACTTCTTTGTGGCAAACCACTTAATGTGGTCAACACATGGTTCACCAATCACAAGATCGCATACAAGTGTGGTCAGCATGCAGCTGAAGTAGACTTCCTCCTAGTAAGAAAAGGGAAGTGAAACTGTTGGCCCCGAGAATAAACTACTGGTGATGACAATCAGCTGCAAGCAGTGGTCAGCGAAGGTTCTAGAATCACCACATTCTAGGTTGAAGATCTGGAAGATGACTGGAGCAAAAGAACAGGAGTTCAAGGAAGTTCTCATGGTTGTAGCACATCAGGAAGAAGAGGAAGTAGGTGGAATAGTAGAATGACAGCATCTTAAAACAGTAGGAATAGTAGAATGACAGCATCTTAAAACAGTATGTGAGTGTGATAGAACAGATCTGCAGCTGAGCCAGGTGTGGAAAGGAGGTACATATGGAAAGCTTGTGGTGGAATGTTGTTTTCCAAGAAGTTATTAAAAGTAGCAAAGAAGGCATGCAGGAAGAAGTGGGGGGCAGAGACAACAGATTAGAGAGAGAGGAATATCTGTGATGACTGGAAAATAAACATTTTGTTGCCATTGCACAAGAACAAAGGGGATGATCACAACTGCAGGCAGTATAAGAGGCATCAAACTCTGTGCACCACATTAAATTAATATACAGAGAAGTATAAAGTTAGAGGGAAACAGTTCAGCTCTATATCAGTATAAAGTACAGTCAGCCTGATATTTGCAATGAGACATATAATGGAGAAGAAGCTGAAGATAAAGAAAAAGTCCAACTGGGCTTATCCAGACACGGACAAATTATATTATAGAATTCATAGAAAACTGATTTGGGCAGTGCCAGAAACAGTGGTATAATTAGCTCACGCTAGGGAAAAAGTGATGCAAGTAAAAACACTTTTTAAGGTTCTGAGAGAGAGTGTGTGTGTGTGTGTGAGAGAGAGATATATTGGTAGTAATTGACTATATTTGTGAAGATGTATTACTAGGAACTTCAACAGATATATTTATTTCAGGCAGTCTCTCAAGATGTTATGCACGCAAAAAAAAAAAAAAAAAAACACTGAGTCATTTTCTGCTGTAAAAATGTATCTGGTGTGCCTTCTGTGATATCCTTCTACGCATTTCTTGATGTAGCTTCTGACTTTTGAGGCCTCCCAAAACAGCTACTATATTTATCACAGATGCATTCCATTTTCAGTATGAATGAGAACAAAATGTTGGCTGTTCAAACTTCTTGACAACTTCTTGTGGTTGCTGTTCTGTGGAACTCTGCTGTGTAGTTTGACTCATATGTCTGATCAGTATTTTATACAAAATCTTAGAGTGTCTTTATGGAATATATCCATAATAACACAGAGTACCTACTCATGTTAGATGGTGATCAGTTTGTGTTTGTCAAGATGGATCCTAAATTTTAAATTTTGTGAGACTGTTTGAAGAGGTAACAGCAGCACTGAGCGAGGGGCCAACAGTGCATACTGCTCATTTGACCACGCTAAGGCATTTAGCAGTATTCCAGGAAAGGGGATAGATGACAAATAAGAAGTGTTAAATTAGTCTCCTTTGATTCAATAAGTAAAGCACCCATTAAGCAACAGAGCTCAAGAAGTCATGATGGTAGGTTACCAGTTACTTGCGTATCTCATTGGAGGTTACCAGTGATATCTTACAGGGCTGTATATGGGCTATTTCTTTTTCTACCTTTCTTTTCAGAAGTAGGTAATGTGGTGTGGATATAAAAAAATTGCTGATGTTTCAAACCGAGTAACATAATTAGTTCAGTAAAAGATGCTAACGTTTTTCCAAGATTATTTGCAAGAAATATACTCCTTGTATAGGAGTAACACTGTCACCTTTAATACCAGTAAATGTAGCACTATGAGACTTGACAGAAATGCCATAGGGTATTGGAACAGGCTGTATATAGTGACTGTTACATTCTCAATGAACTGATATGGTAAATCAGACTGACACATTTTGCTTAGTTTAAAGCTGTAGTAAGCCTCTTGTGTTCTGTGTTTGCATTGAACCTAAAATGGAAACTATCAGTTTATGGAACTGACCACTACTACTGGATAATTTTCTGTGTATGGACATTCCTAATTATGTTCTTCTGTCATTCTAAAGAACTGCATTCCTTTGCTAAATCAAGCTTCTTTTATTTGAGCTGAGTGAAAAACAAGATACCCGGTTGGAACTATTGCCTTGTCCAGATAAGCAGAGTTTGTCACAGTTTGACTACAAAAATAGTGGTCAAATTATTTAAAAAAAATGGCACCATCATTAAAGATGTAAGGTCAGTTGTAGATAACAGTTTAAACCTTGAGTGTGTGTGCCTAACAAGATCAGAGAAGTGTCTTTCATAGGTCATCTAGGTCTATAGAGCATATATTGTTACATTGGGAAGGTCATGAACCATTTTATACCTCATGGATCCAGCCCAAATACAGCGTAGTGTTTTCTAACTTTCTAAAAAGCTAAGCGGAATAACTTGATCCTACAGAAAACATATGTCTGGAAAACTTGAACTACTCAGAAGACCTTCAGACGATGTCATCATATTCTGTTTCCTGTAGGTTATTTAGAAGTGAACTCTGCTGTAGCAGGAAGAGTTTGACTAGCTTCTATTTGAAAGTTTATAACTAACTAACACTGGACTGAGAAACTTAAATTTAAAAGTAAATAACTAGATTAACTATGGTGTGGAATCTTGAGATTGCAGATGGCTGAACAGCACGTTATTTTTTGTCCTCCTCTTGCTTCATATATTCCAGTCTCTACTCCAGTGCCTCCGACCTTTGCTGGGTCTGCCAACTCCTCCTTCCATCCACTGAACTGTCACGGAGTTTGGTTTGAGACTGACGTGGAATCTAAGGGTATTAGGAGTTGGGGGGTGTTGCTGGCAATTGCTTCTGCAAGGGGGGGGGTAGGAATTTTTGTGTTATGAGCTACCTTTTGTCCCTCCCCCACCCCTAAGCTCATCATAGGTTCATAGATAGGTACTAGGCTATTGGCCCTGGGGCCTATATAAGCCTAGCCAAAAAAGTTCCCTGGCTTTTGTCACCCAAGAAAGTTATTTTCCTGCACCCCTGTCTAGCAGAGCCACAGACATGATCCCCGGGGTGAATTTCCTATTTCCCATCCAATTGTCGAGATTTTTCTTAAAGAGGGCTAATGAGGAGCTTTGCTTGACATGAATGGGTAGTCTGTTCCAGAGCATGGGAAGTCTCTGGGACAGGAATCTATCCCTTTACCATGTTCTGTTTATTGTGGTGGCAAGGTTTAGGTCCCTGGAGTGTGTGGCTCTGAGAGATTGGGGTTTCTTTAAGTATAGCTTGTCCAACAGATATCTGGGTTTGTCATGGCTTTGTATGTTAGGCAGAGGTTGCCTCTGAGTAGGCGATAAGCGACGGAGCAGAGCTTGAGTTTTTTGAAATGGTCTGCGTATGGCATCTGTTTGAGGCCGGTATCTGTGGCCTTTCTAATTGTTGTAGATGTCTTGCGAGGTACGTGCCAAATGGGGCATTGTACTTTATAATGGGTCTGATGAGGGATGAGTAGAGAGGAACAATGACCTCTTTTTTTTTTCTGGAAGTGAACCCCTTTGTGATGAGGTGTGCCACATAGAAGGATTTCCTGACTACTGTGGTGATGTGATTATCAAAGGAGAGACTACTGTCCACCTGTGTCCCATGGTCTCTTATCACACTTTTGGTGTTTAGTAGGGTACTGCCTATGTGGTAGTTCATGGGTACAGTGTTTTTCCCAAAGGGGATGACAGTGGACGTCTAGGCATTGAGCTTGAGGCCATGACTTTGACACCAAGCATCAGTCTCAGTGAGGCCCGTTTGTAGAATGTCCACATCATTAGGTGATTCTATTATGGCACCTAGTTTGTAGTCATCTGCGAACTTCGTTAGCCAAAGACCTGCTGTATTAGCCTGGACTTCTGAGAAGTAGATGCCAAACGGGAGAGAACCCAGGACGGAGCCCTGTGGTGCTCCACTTGTCACTGGTCTGAAGTTGGATTTGGAGTCTGCTACTTTCACTGTGTGGGTTCTGTCAGTGAGACAGTTGGCCACCCATCTTGTGACATAGGGATTTATGCCCAGTCTAGTGAGTTTATCTATAATTCCAGAGTGGGGGATGGTGTTGAAAGCCTTGGCGCGGTCAAGATAGGCTGCGTGCACCACCTTACCCTCCTCCACGGCTCTGGTGACTGCTTCAAAGACGTCAATCAGGTTTAGGAGACATGAGCTACCTTTTACAAACCCAAACTGAGTGAGGTCCAGAGTTTGGAGGTTACCTATGTCCTTGTTTATAAGCTCCATGAGGATACGTTCCATGGCTTTGCAGACCAGGCTCATCAGGTTAAATGGGCAGTAGTTTCCGGGGTCCGTGGTAGCACCCCCTTTGTGGAGTGGGATAACCGTCGCTGTGCGCCATTCAGTAGGCACAAAACCTGAAGTGAGGCTATGATTGAACATGGTACTTAGGTGGGGTGCCAGTTTGTTTTGTAGTTTGTGCAGAACGCAGCCTGGGATGTTGTCAGGTCCCATGGATGCTGTGTTCTTGGCTTTGGAGAGTGTGGTCTTTACTTGTGCAGCCGTGATTACAGGGGCTTTGCATTCTTCCAGTAAAGTGATGGGCCCTTTGGGGGGTGAACTTTCCACTAAACCTATCTGCCAGGATGTTGGCAGTATCAGTTGGTTCTGTATATCTAGTGCCATTGTGCTGTAGCTCAGAGCAGATCTAGTGTTGCTATCGAGATTCCTGACATAGTTGTTAGAATGCTTTGTGGTTGTCTTTAGAATTGGTGGCGATTTTATTTTTGTAACTAGCTTTGGAGGATTTTATGAGGGATCTCTGCTTCTTACTGAGGCTGACCAGGGAGTTCCTGCAATCAGGGGATTTTTACTCTTTTTTTTTTTTTTTTTGCAACAGCTTCTTCCTTCTGTTGTAGAGTTTGTTTATGGCAGGGGACTACCAGATTGACTTCCTTTTTTGGAGGATAGCATCTTGGTTCTGTTGGGGATGGCATGATCCATGCACTCGTGTATGTGCTAATACAGTACATTTATATAGGCTTCAGCAGTCGTACATCTATTTTCCATCTGTATGGGTGTCGTGAAGCTTGCCACTTCTGTCTTAAGAAGCATGAAGTTGGCTTTGGAAACGTTTTTACAGTGGTTTCCTTAATGGGGCGACAGGTGCAGGCCATCTCTGGCAAAGCATCGTGGTCTGTCGATCATGTCGTCCCAGGCAGACAGACACTGGATCCCCTTAGAATGACACCGAACGCTTAGCCAATTGTTGAAGTCAATAATTTCATGGAAACTGTCTGAGGACTACACCCCTCTTTATGAATCATTCTTCCCCTCAAGAAGTACCAAGATGAATGTCCCTACTCCTGGGATAGGATGCCTGTCCCTGTCCCTCTCTGCCAGTGCCTCAGATGGTCGGGTTGCTAATTGAACCTAGGTCACCTGAGCTATATTCAGGACATTATCCCTCGTCTACACCATGGTGCTGGCTTGAACGGCGATGTATTGATTTTAGATTAATTTGGGTTTTTAAGCAGGGATTACAGTGCCTGAATGTCAAAAAGAATAAAACTGAGGAAAAGTCATGAAGAAAGGAGAATAACTTTGTGGCTGACTAGGATGAAGGCGATCATTTTGCACCCTCAAGAGAAGCGATGGCTTCCAGCAGCTTAGCAGAAAAGAACTAAACCAAATACATTTAGAAGACTTCAAAATAAGTAGGACATTGGAGGAATACATAAAATGTAAAATTTATTTTATTTTAGTTATCTGTCCTTTGTTGACCAGGTTAGTTCCACTAGGCTAGTATCCTCTTTTAAGTGGAGACCCGATGTGGTATTTATACTATTAGCGGAAATTTGACCAGGTTATTTGGGAGGTTCCCCCTACTCTTTTTGATAGGTGCCATGGGATCTTTTACATCCATCTGAATTTCCACCAACTCGGGCAGATGAGGCCTTGGTTTAATGTCTCATTCAAAAATCAAATAATAAAAGATTGGAAAAATAGAGGAAATGCTAAGTAAACATTGAGATGAACTGATTGATTAGAAGAAGTCAGAGATTAGTATCAAGGAAAGAATGACAGAAAATGAGGCTTCCCAGAAGGAACTGCTTCAAATAAAATAAAATAAATACAATTAATACATAGTATGAAGAGAGATACTTTGAGTCTCTGTCATCCCAGAGAAATTGGTAGGAGCAGTATGTAACAGTTTTTTTTAGTAAAAAATTATAACTGGAATGGTGTTAATGGTTAAGGTTGTGAGCTGCAGCTCCTGTGGTAGAGGGTTTGATACCCTTAGCCCTCGTTTGTCTACTATGTGGCCTTAAACAAGTCACTTACCTAGACCTTTCTCCCGGGACATCCCTTAAAAGGGACTGTGTAGCCAGAGGGCCTGCTTGGTTAACAAATTGGTATTATCATTATAAAGAGGCAGCTAGAATACTACATGCAGGTTTGGTAAGAAGGTGCTGGTTTTCTAAACTCAGTAGCTTAACATTTAGAGTAAGTTAAGAAGCTGAGAAATGATACATTTAGACAATATCTTCTTTCATATGTACTTGAGATGAGGCAGACATCAATCAGTAACTGATTAAACAGTGTGTTCTAACTGATCTTTTCAGTGGCTGATCAAGAGCAGTAATTTAATTTGAATTTGATCTTACCAAAAAGGGAAAATGAAACTGGGGAGGGGGGGTGAAAGAGAAGAAAATTATTTCTAAATGCAAACACTGCTGCAGTGACTGCAGTATGAAAACGCATTGAGGAGCATTTACAAAATTAGTTTGTTAGTTGAAGGCTGGTCAGGACATTTTTATTAGAACTTGTAAAAAGAAGTACGTCATTAAATGTATACAAGCATTTTTCTGTATTGTGGAAGGAAATATACAACACATAGAGGCATTAGGTTTAGAGTAATTACAAGTGAAGGAGTTGTATCACACATAATCTTAGCTTTTGAGTAGGTAAAGCCTGAGTGAGCTGTCATAGAACTGGAGAATTATCTTCTAGTGAGGAAACCTATTTATTCCTTTCCTTTTACATTGCACATAGTTCTGTGTGATGTGTGTGTGTTAGAAAGAGAAGGGTGTGTGCTATTAATTGCAGTATTTGAGAAAGGTAACATAAGTTCTAAAAGAGATGAGAAGATGTTGATATATAGAACTTATAGCTGACAACTACAAGTTTGTTTATATAAGCTGCCAAGCAAGACAAACAAAATTAAATATCATTTTGCACCCACATTGCTTATTTTCATTTTACCGTGAAAGTTTACTGTGCATTTATTTTTTGTACTTCTTTAAAGTTTAAAAGTTTCAGTTTCAAACTGCTATTAGGTGTTTGTGCGAGTCTTGGCTCATTTATCAAGAGCTGCTCATCACTTGTTGATAACCCATAGATTTTGAAATCATTTGAAGCCATCCTTGGCAAGACAAATTAAATTAAGTATCATTTTGCACTTGCATTGCTTATTATAATCTGCGGACCGGTGATCCGCTGTGGCGACCCCTAACTGGGAAAAGCCGAAAGACATTGCATTGCTTATTATACTTTGAAAGTTTACTGGCTATTTATTGTCTTTTTTTTTTTTTTTTTTTTTTTTTTTACTTTAAAGTTTAAAGTTGCATTTTCAAACAGCTGTGGGGGCTGCTGCTCTGCATAGAAATACATTGCATCAGGCAGTATTAAGCATCTGTTTGTGGTGCCTTAACACTTGGGATCCAGGCCCGTCATTTTACATTGAGGGACAAAGTGTACACTCTTGTGGCAGGAGAGGGCTGATTTCTCCTATCTGAGTTGGGCATTGCTGGTAGAGAGCTCATTGTGTGCTTATCTGAGTGACCTTAGGGCATAGTTAGTGTAAAACTCTGATGTCATTAATAAATTCACAAAACTGGGCATAAATCCCTATATCACCAGATAGACAGACAATTGTCTCATGGGCAGGACACGTGTGGTTAAAGTGGGTGAATCCAGATTCATCAAGAGGTCATTTACTAGTTGTGAGTCACAGGGCTTTGTGCTGGGACCATTCCTGTTTGGAATATACTTCTCTGAAGTCAAAGCTTATGTGGAAAGGCCTCTGGGTGACAAAGTTTGCCAATGTCTGCAAGCTGGGGGCAGTCATTGAATCTTCTACCTGTGTAGATGTCCTCTAGCTCAGAGAAATGATTGGTGCAAGAACCATGGCCTGAAACTAAATGCAAAAGAAAATGCATTATCATACCCTTTGGGAAGGCAAACACTCCTCCAAATTACATCAATAGCACAACCCTAACGGTAGACTCAGAGGTGAGAGATCTAGGTACATAGCCTGAACTTTGACCACCATATATCCACACTTGGGAGGAAGTTCTTCTGTCTGGCACAACTTATAAGTAAAGTATGGCATCCAGATCCAATTAAATTATAGTCCCACTGTACTCAACCCTCATTAGACTAATAATTGAGTACAATGTTTATGTACTTGACTAGGTACTTACAGCAGCTGGAGTGACCTCAGAGATTCCTCACAAAGAAAGTACAGGGTGTAAACAACATGTCCTGTGTGGATAGACTAAATGTCTTACCCGTTTTTCTATCTCCTTCTGACTGTTAAGGGGTGACTTATGCGTGACCTACAAGGCACTCATAAATCGAACCCTGATGGAGCTGCTACATATCCACAAGTCAAATAGTACGAGGGTCACCCAATCTAGGGATCTAAAATTAGTCAGCGACTCAAATTAAACATGCTGGAGTGACAGATATGTATCTCAGAGATTGCCCCTTCTTTGGAACATACTTCCTATTCACATCAAGCAGAGCCCTTCCCTGACCCTTTCCAAGCAGAGTTTGGATCAATGGATGGGGAATTGCCAGTTCACATCCTGGCATAGTGCATATGTCCCTTATGGACAAGGGCAATCTGTAACATATTCAAGGCATAGGTACAAACCCACACCATCCTTTTGCCCCTAGGGGCCATATATTGGGTAAAATTGGGTTATACTGGCTAGGCTTGTAATGGCTCTTAAGCCATCAGCCTAGTAATCTCCTTTAAACCTATTAACTTTTGAACCTATTATGTTCATAGGTTAGTACTAGGCTATGTGCCCGTGGGGGCCATTTTAAAACTATCCAATTTCCTAACCCAAAGGAAAGAATCAAACTCTGTACCGTATGTCAATGAGGTAAACACCTTAACCATTGTGCCAACTTGTGTGCAAAAGAATGTCAGACATTTAGTGATAGTAATTATTAGAATAGCTGTACTTCAGTATTAACATGGAATGTAAATAGCTTTACCAGGTGAGATAAAATGTGAGGGTTAATGAGCTATGTCAAGGAGTGTAGGGTGCAAATTGTAATGCTGTAGTAGATGCATTTGCACTGGAATGAATATGTCAGCTTATTTAGGCAATGATTTCAAGATGGATACTTAGCAGAATATCAAGGGAAAAAAAAGAGGGGGATAATTATAATGGAGAGAGAGGGGCTTCAATGATGGAGGAAAAAGAAGGAGACGACAGTACTTGTAGATTTGTGACAGTGAGAGGTTATTGGCAAGGAAGATGTTATTTTCTTTGTCATGTGTTTGTATTCCTTCCAAGATAAATGTTTGATCTGAGAAGGAGTTGAGAAGAAAAATTACTTTTTCAACAAGGTATTTTAAATATAGTTGGCAGCTAGCATTTAATTTATTTTAGTGAGTGTCGCTCATCCCTCTCTAACACAGATGACAAGCAGGCGGGGTATTTCATTTAGATGCTTTAATACATAGAAACACATCAGGATGGATAGCAGCATCATAAAATACAAATGAACTGGTTAACAGACAGACCTTATATACATACATGGTTACATCTCAACAGCTTACTACAAAATGGCAGCTAGGCTTGCACATGCTCAGTATTTATACACTTATGGAAGCCCTTGGATAGCTTCTTTAAGGCACATACACACATATTGATCAATATCCTCCCTCTTGGAGTTAGACATGCATTGTTATAGACATTAGAAACAAAACACAGTGTTCATGTCCAAGTTGTTGTGTATCTGTTACATGGTTTAGAGATATGACCAAATCTCATAACGTAACAATCTGGACTAAATTTAGCAACAGGGACAGTCTTTGGTGAACAACTCGTCTCTGGAAATTTTGGATTCATCACAGGAATGGGAATATTCTCTGGAACTTCCTCAGGAATTGGAACACTGTACAACTCACTCTGAGATATAGTCTTTCTCACAGGCTATGTGCTGTGGTATAGGCTCAGACATCGGTCTCTAATGTTTCTGATTCCACCTAAACTCTGCTCCATGTGATTCCACAATGTATGAACTTGGCTCCGGACATGTATTCTTCACAACACCAATCCGATCATAACTTTTGGATGTTTGCATCTTTACCACCTCTCCATAATGGATTAAGCGGTTTGTTGGTTTTGTCATAGTCTGATGTCTGGGTTAGGCATTTCTTTAACAGATTGGCTTTCATTGACCCATTGTTCTTAACACATGGAACCAACAATTGACTACTGATTGCTAATGTGGTTCTGGTTTGTCTCGACAGAAGTCTTTGAGCAGGTGAACCAAGATATTCATCACAAGGAGCATTTCTGAGGTTCAAGAGATTCAGGAAAACATCACTATTATCTCGTTTTGACTTCTGTAGTAACTGTTTCACACTTTGAACTGCACATCCTGCCAAACCACTTGACTGCGGATCCTCAGGGCTACCTGTGACATGAGTAAAATCCCATTTTTTTGCAAATCTTTTGAACTGTTGGCTTGTAAACTGCATGCCATTGTCAGAAATAACTTTATGTGGACTGCCATGCACTGCAAAATGATGCTTCATCTTAGTGATGACAGTACTGGATGCTAGGTTAGGAAGTAGGTCAGTATCAAACCAATTAGAGTAAGAGTCTAGTAATGCCAAATAATGTTGACCATTCCACTCAGAGATGTCGGTGGCTACTGTCATTCGAGGTAGTTCAGGAATCAGGTTTAGATGAAGTGGTTCCTTCTGTTGATGTGGCTTTGTACTATTACACATGGAACAAGATAAAAGTGCTGTCTCAATATCTTCTGACATAGAAGGCCAAACTAATAGTCCTCTCGCCTGTCTTTTGGTAGAGTCGGTACCTGGATGACTGTGATGCAAGATAGTAATATACTCTTGTTGCAAGGACTTTGGAACAATTACTTTCGGATCTTTCATAGTGATACCATTGTCTGACAAAATCTCATCTCTGTATGGAAAATAAGATTGCACTTCTTGAGGTAAACTAGATTGCTTTGACTGCCATCCTTGATTGATAAAGTGGTTGAGTGTCTGTAAAACTGAATCTTTGGCTGTATGATCTCTCAACTCATCAAGATGTGTGGAAGAAATGTTTCTCACTTCCATGACTTCAAAGTCAAGGTTCTCATCTTCATGCTGTTCTGTGGTGTTTCTGGGCAATCTGGATAATGTATCAGCAAGGTAAAGAAGTTTGCCTTTCTTGTAGACAAGAGTGAAATTATACTTTTACAATCTCTGCATTATACATTGCAGTTTGGCCGGTGCTGAATGCATAGGCTTTCTCAAGATAGTGACTAAAGGTTGGTGGTCTGTTTCGATCTGGATAGGTCTACAGTAAACATAATCATGCAACTTTGACATGCAAACACAGTTTCCCAATGCTCTTTCTCTATCTAGGCATACTGCATTTCAGGTTGGGTAAGAGTTCTCGATGCGTAGGCAACAGGTTGCCCCTCTTGTAGAATGACTGCACCAAGACCAAATTTCAAAACATCACATGAAAGAGTAACTGGTTGTGAACATCATAGTATCTCAGAGTTGGTGAACTAGCAATTCTCTGTTTCAGGACATCAAATGCTCTTTGGTGTTGCTCTAACCGAAACCATGGTACAGCTTTACATGTCAGCTTTCTGATTGGTGCTGATAGTTGACTCAAGTCTGGAATGAACTTGCCTAGATAGTTAACCATACCAAGAAAATGTTGCAGGGCTTGAACATTGTCTGGAGCTGGCATCTCGAGAATGGCTGTTTGCTTAGAAGGGTCTGGTTGTAAGCCTGAACTGGTAAATAAATGACCAACATGAGTAACTTCTTGTAACCTGCATTTGCATTTCTGTGGATTGAACTTAAGATTCACTTGATGTGCCCTTTCTAGAAATTTTCTGAGGTTTCTGTCATGCTCAGCTTCACCATGACCTCCTACTAGTATGTCGTCTACTATAATAGCACAAGGGTACCTAGAAAAAAATTGCTCCATTGCACGTTGAAAGACTTCACTTGCAGAATTTATCCCAAATGGCATTCTCAAAAATCAGTACCTGCCAAATGGAGTGCTGAATGTAGTGAGCAATGATGATTTCTTGACAAGCTGAATTTGCCAAAATGAACTCTTTGGATCTGGCTGCGACTTCTTCAACTGTGCGTGTGATGAGGTCTTTTTAGTGCTTTGTTCAAATCTTGTGGGTCAATACATACACTGATGTCATCTGAGCTTTTCTTATGAACTACCACCAAGGAAGATACCCATTCAGTTGGAGTGGCAACTGGACAAATCACACATTGTCACACCGTTTTATCTAGCTCAGCTTTGACTCTGTCCTGCATGGCTATTGGAACATTTCGAGTTGGCCTGATAACTGGACTGACATCTGGATCCTAACTTCATGAAGTACACAGCTGGAAGCTTCCCTAATTTGTGTTCGAAAAGATCGTCATAGGTGAAAAAAATGTACTGGGCGAAATTAGAGTAGTGGTCTTTCAAGCTAACATGGTGGACTTCCTTATTAAATGAAAGCAGTCCCATTTTCAAACTGTCTCTGAGCCCTAATAATGAGTGGACATGCCTCTTGACCACATAAAATAACAAGTCATAGCTTCTCCCAGCAGAGTAACATGAAAGCACTACTGAATTTTCTTCACCTCCATAAGCAACAAGCTTCGCACACCTTGCCAAATCATGCCTTTCACCATGACTCACTTTAGCAAATATTTCTGCTGACATAACATTGCACTTGGAACCTGTGTCAACTTTGAGCTCTATGGGTTTGCCATTTTTCCAAACTGTACAAAATACTTCATTCTTTGCCCTTAAATCTACTGTATTGACTGTTTCATGAAGCACTGACACACCATCCACATAAAGAGTAGGGTTGCAGCTTTCTAATTGATCAACTAATTTCTTAAAATGTTCCCTCTTAATAAAAGAATGTGGTGCTTTTGATTTACAAAATCTTTTGAAATGATTCCATTTATTGCATTTGTGGCATTGATGACCAAAAGCCAAACATTTTTTCCTTTTAGATTTATGACTTCCACAATTACAACAGTTGGCAATGAAACTAGGTTGGAGTCCATGCTTTGAGTTTGCTGACTCACTCTTATGGTTCACTGACACTACGAACTCTGGAATTTGCTGGAAAGTTCTGGGTTTACCAGCGAGTGCTACAGGGGCTACAGTTGCTGCCATGTACTTGGGACTGTTTCTTTTAACTATGTGCTGCATACTATCAACATGAGCTTTGTCACTGTGCCTTCTAGAGCGATCCTCATTTGTAAACATATTTGTGTGATTTTCTGTGAGCTCATATATCTGACAAATCTCAATGGCCTTATTCAAACATAAATCACTGTCACAAAGCAAAATCTTTCTCACAGCATCATCTTTAATACCACACAAAAGTCTGTCCTTTATCAACTCATCCATTAAATCCCAAATCTGCACATTTTAGCCTTATTTCTCAACTCGGTTATATGTGCTGCAAAAGTTTCACTAGGCTTTTGATCCCTTATGTAAAATAAGTGCCTTTCCATTTTAACATTTGTCTGGGGGTTACACATTTCTATAAATTTACGTTTTAAGCACTCACGGTCCTCTCTTGACTCAGCTGGTACAACAATATGACGGTTTTCCTCTCTCCTGTATAGATAGCAGGTGCATACACAAATGAAAGCTCTCTTTCTTTGGATTCTGACCCAGCTAAATTAAGCAGAATAAATGCCTTTGTGCAGTTATCATTATTAAAAAAATGCAGCCTGTATGAAAATGTCATACTCTTGCTCAAACGCTCTCCAGTTCTCTGCAATATTACTGTCAAATGGAAGTGCACTGGGTTTTCGAAATCCATCTGTCATGCCCACAAAATGTGTACAAACACACTGAAAAATATGACTTTTGTAATTATGTACAAACTGTTCTTTGAGCTTGTAATAACTTTCAAATGCACAATAAACTCTTTGAAATGCTGTACTTTACGAAATATGCTCTCTAATGGCTGTATTCTGCAAAATATGTTTACTGTAACACTGCACAAACATGCAAACCCTTTATACACTTCTGATAACTCTTTGATTAATACGAAAAATACATGCTTAGCGGAAATGCTGTTTGTTTCCCTTTATTTTATTGATTCATGCAATTCGAACTTTATTTCAAACATTTTCCATAATAATTTGAATATTTTTATCAATATCGGACATATTGTTTTATGAAAAAATAATTTAGAGCACTCTTCAAGAAAAATCTTGATAAGTGGATGGGAAATAGGAAATACACCCCTGGGATCACTTTTGTGGCTCTGCTCGACAGGGGCACAGGAAAATAACTTTCTTGGGTGGTGTAAGCCAGGGAACCTTGTTGGCTAGGCTTACTTAGGCCCTTGGGCCGATAGCCTAGTACCTACCTATGAACCTATGTATGCATTGTTTCATATTTTGCAAATAAAAATAGTGCTGAGCAAGTTTTAACATCTGAAATTCGTTTCTGACCTGTTTTGCGAAGTATGCATATTGTAGGGATGATTCACTCCTCTGTATTACTCCAGCTGAGTGCTTTTCAATTTCAAAGTAAAGAATTTGGATTCCATCCTGGCTTTAAGTCCTTTAGACATGCCACTTCTAACACAGTTTCTCTCGTCCCCCTCTAACATAGATGACAAGCAGGTGGGGTATTTTGTTTAGATGCTTTAATACATAGAAACACATCAGTATTGATAGCAGCATCATAAAATACAAACAAACTGGTTAACAGACAGACCTTGTATACATGCATGCTTACAGCTTACTACAAAACGGCAGTCAGGCTCCCACATGCTCGGTATTTATACACTTGTGCAAGCTCTTGGATAGGTACTTAAAAGTACATACACACATATTGATCTACAATGAGGATGTATCAGAGGGGTCTAGAAGAGAGATTACAACTAGAGAGGGTAGATTTTTAAAGAAGTATATGAAATTATATCCAGATGGAGTATATTATTTCAGTAACAGGAGTCTGTAGATCGCAGGTGCATGTTTATATGCTTGAAATTATTGAGACTTATCTAGTGTGTCTGACCTTATGCCTTTTGAGGATTACTACAGAGACTGAGAGTAGTACAGTAAAGGAGCCATACTAGCACTTTCCTACACATGTATTAAAAAGAGAAGAATGTAAGGAGTGTGTGGCAGTTAAAATCTGAGAGCTGCTATGACAGATAGAAACTGTTCTTAGGTTCATAGGTGTTTGCTAGGCTAATGACCACAATGGCCTTTTTAAACCTAGCCATGCATCCCAAATCTCTGACAAGTTCTGATACCCTTGATAAGTGTAAGCATGGGCCTGGGAGATAAACCATTTACAGGTTACCTGTTTACATCAGAGACATAGGTGCCAAACCAGGGATGAATTTCTGGTTTCCCATCCAGTTGTCCAAGTTGCACTTGAAATGGATTAGGGAGGAACTCTGCTTCACATGGCTGGGGAGCCTGTTCCATAGACGGGGTAATCTCTGGGATACATACCTATCTCTCCAGCAGGTCCTATTTATATCACAGGCAAGGTTTAAGTCTTTAGAATGGGTAATTCTGGTACTGTTTTTTTGTGGATATGCAGGAGGTCCATCAGAGTGGGGTCTGACAATGCATTGTATGCCAGGTATAGATCTCCCCTCAAAAGCCTGTAGGAGAGAGAATACAGGGATAGGGCTTTGATGCGGTTTGCATAGGACATATTACTTATGCCCTGTATTCTTGTGCACATTCTAGTTGTTGGACATGCCTGATTAGGTACATACCAAAGGGGGCATTGCACTCAATGATAGGTCTGATGAATGCGAATACAGTGGAACAATGACTTCTTTGGACTTAGATGCCATACCTTCGTTTTTAAGTTGCGCAACATAGAATGATTTCCTCACCACTGTAGACGCGTGATGATCAAAGGCTAGATTACTATCTGTGTGTGTCCCTAAGCCCCTGACTACTGGGTCAACTCTAAGGGGTGTGTTGTCAATATGATAGTTACCAGGGATGGATGACTTTCTCAGGCTGTGTGATATGTTTAGATAAACACATGCCAAAAGGTGCATTATATTCAGTAATGGGTCTGATAAGATATAAGTAAAGGGGAATTAAGACTTGTTTGGATCTAGTGGAAATGTCTTTGGAAATTAGATGGGTTGGGAGGGTAGCCTAATGGTTAAGGTGTTTGCCTTACAAACACAAGGTGCAGGGTTTGAGTCTCACAAGGGATAATTGGCTAGGCTTAAAATGGCTCGCAAGGGCAGTTAGCTTAGTACTAATCTATGAACCTATGAACCTATACTATTATGCATTTCTTGGCATTTAGTTTTAGTCCATGACTCTGACACCAGTTGTTTGTCTCTGTCAAGCCCTCCTGGAGAACATTTGTGTCGGTGTGAGATTCAGTGATAGGTTCACAGGTAAGTACTAGGCAGTCTGTCTGCAAATCATTTTGAGCCTAGTCAAAAAACTATTCAAAACTTTCCTCTATCCTCAAGAAGGGCAAGACAAGATAGACTGGGAGAGAAGTGGAGGCTGTCCATACAATTATATAGGTTTATCTTGAAGGTGGCAAAGATGATATTCTTCTTGACATGTAATAGAAGTTTGTTCCAGAGGTGAGGAATATGTTGGGATACGAATCTATCAAGCTAGCATATATTGTATATCTGATGATGAAAGTTTAGCTCCTTTATCTGACTATTTGATGTACCATAGGTTATGCTAAGGAATAGGAGATCAAATAGGTGTGGATCTTTCATGGTATGAAAGGCTAGCCGTAGATCTTCATGGAGGAGTCTGTAAGAGACTGATTATAGAGAAAAGGCTGCCAGTCTCTCCTGATAAGTAACATTTTTGAGTCCGCTGATCTTTTCAGTTATGAATCTTTGAGGTCTCAGGCTGTGTGATATGTTTAGATAAACACATGCCAAAAGGTGCATTATATTCAGTAATGGGTCTGATAAGATGCAAGTAAAGGGGAATTAAGACTTGTTTGGATCTAGTGGAAATGTCTTTGGAAATTAGATGGGTCAGACAAAAGGCTTTCTGAAATACTGTGGAAACTTGGTGGTCAAATGATAAGGAATTGTCAACAAGAGTACCCGGATCCCTTACAATTGTGTCTGATTGGAAGGGTGCATCTCCTAAACGGTAAGTAAAACTGTTTTGTTTACCAAAATGACCTGTGCTACATTTTTTTTTTTACATTCAACTTGAGATCACTGTCCTTGCACAAATTAACATGGCCCAAACCGTGTTGGAGCAATTGAGTTAGTTGAAGATCGAATAATAACACTCACTTTACAGTCATCTGCAAACTTAGTTAAGCATAGGCCAGAAGTGCTGGCTTTGAAGTCTGAGAAATATATACCAAGTAGGAGAGGGCCCAAAACTGAGCCCTGTGGTACACCACTGATAACTGTTTTGCTTTCAGAAGTGGCACCTACTATTCTAACCACATAGGTTCTGTCAGATAACCAGTTAGCTGTTCATCACACAGTATAAGGATTTATATTCAGATTTACTAGTCTGTCAATAATGCCTGCAAAGGGAAGAGTGTCAAAGGCCTTGTCCAGATGTAGATATGTTGTATGCACTGTATAACCACTATCAGATTTCAGAATTTAGTAGAAAAGAGAAAGAAGAAAGTATGAGAGAAGGAAAATAGGAACTATTTAGGAGGGTTCATTGCAAAATAAAAGGGAAATCTTTCATAACAGGAGGTGGAACAGCCGGAGAGTGCTAGAGAAAATTAGTGAGCATTTAGGTAATAACATGAGTTTAGAAAATTGCTGTTAAGCAGCTATTTTTGACAGTAATCCTAGAGCACATAAATTGTTATAAAACTCAGGGACCCGTGGTAAGAAGAATGACTTGATATTCCAAGGAGATAATGGAAATTTTTCAGAAATGTTATGTAAATTTATGTCTTGAGGAATGGAGTAGTCAGGACAAAGTCCAATTTGGAAACATTTATGAAAGGTTTAGATCTGACAGTGTTAGAAGAAGAAGAGGGCTAATTGTTGATATTCGGGGTAGATATAGGGAAAATAAAAACTGTGATGTATAGTCAAGCTGTAGAGAAAACCGTGGGAATATATGGCAGTTTTATAGAGGTGTGGACATTGGGATGGAAAAAATTCATAAAGACTTTGAAGACATTCTTTAATAATGTATCAAACATGGGAGAAGTGCTGTCATCATGGAGGAAAGAGGTGACAGCAGTATTGACTAAAAAGGGGAAAGTCCCCACAGGCCCAGCATCATATAGACGCATTTTTATTTTTTTAATTTATGGTAATAAAATGTTTATGACCATATTAGCTAAGAAAATAGCAAAATGCTACCAGAATTGATAGACCTGGATTAGTGTAGCTTTCTTTTGACAACAGTTGAGAAACAGTGTTGATTCAGAGGGCATTATAACATAATGGCATTATTGTTGGTGAGCATGGATGCAAAGAAAGCATTCAACAGTATCTGTTGGGATGTTACGTGCTGCTCAAGGATAGCATTTCCATTTCCTGCTACCCTCTATTCAGGTTCAAGCTCCCACTTCTATCTGCTGCATACCTAGAGGCTTCCAAAATTTCCACTGGGGAATAGGCCATTCGTCTTTGGTAAGGGTACTGAATAGTAGAGGTCTGTTTAACCAGATTATGAATCCTGCTTCTGGATAGCCAGTTAATATTCCAGAGTATTGCCTTGTAATTATTTTATTTTAAGATGTTCCAACACGATGGCAGCCTGATGGCTATAAATCTCCTTTGCCCTAAGTTGAAAGGCTTGAATAAATTATTCAAACTCTTCATGAGAAGAGGACACACGTTACCACCTCAGGAGGAGTTGACAAAAATTCCATTATTGCCTTATATTGTGCCACAATCTCTGTCTGCATCCAGCCTACCCAGATATTTAGCTCTGCAGAGACTAACCCTTTAAAGGTATCCCATTTTCTGTAGGGTTAACTCTGAGGTAGCATTTAGGTCCCCAAAATGTGTGGCTTTGGATTATATCCAGTCCAGAAACCTTGGTAGGCTAGTGTAAAAGCCTGGGAGCCTTCATAATGAGGGTAACTTTACCAAATTCATGGTTCCACAAGCTAACAAGGAACCGTGATAAAGTAAAGCATCAGTTTTTAAACCTTTTTGGGACCATACCACCTTTGATCTGTCATATTTTCCAAGAACCATCCCTTTACTAAAATGTATATAATGACTATGTGATATTTTATGAAAATCAGTAAATTTGAAAATGAAATTATAAGTAAAAAATGGTATGTTTTTATTTTAGTCAAATTCAAAGATTACGCACATCATAATGCAGTCAAGACTTAATCAGTTTGAGTAAAACTTAAATAGTGAAGTACTTGTGAAAACAGAAAAAATCTGGCACTTTGTTTTGGAAAATTGAAGTGAGATTTTAATAATTTTGCAGGCATGCTTTTTGTTTGTGCCTCACTGGAATGGGCAAGCTTTTTCTTCTTGCATGATTCACAGAACCTGGGTAGCATTTTCATAATGGTGATGCACATTTCATTCTTGACATTCACTTTTTATGTATATTTGGATTTAATGCCTGCCATTGTTGAAAATCAGGAAACTGCAAAGCTCATTAGCATATGCAGTGGTCTATAGCTAACTTTTTTGTATTTATGCACCTCTAGGTTGTAGTATTCAGACAATGATAACAAAAGAAGCTTTGTTTTCAATGTGGAGTCTGAGGGGAAAAGTCAATGAGGTATAGTAAAATGTGGTGGGGACTCTACATTGAAGGAGTTTCCAACCCAGTTGCATAGGAGAGGAGTTTGCATATTGAGCAAGGTCTTTACCTCACAGATGCAAGGTGCAATGTTTGATTCTGACCTCAGGATATTGGCTAGGCTTGTAATAGACTGCAGATTGCTAACCTAGTATTTACCCGTGAACCTATAACTTAATGAAAATACTTGCCAAAGTGTGGATGTAGCTGTGGTAAGTACTTCAAACTTCAGAAGCACAGACTTTAATTCCACATTCAAAAGAACTTCATTTTGTTATAAAAACTGATATGGTATGCGGAAGAAATCAGTTTTATTTTCCTGTTCTATCCTTTTTCCACAGTAGAGTAGTTTCATTTAGAAGGCTGGAAGTCTGTCTGAAAGTTTCAGGATATAGGTGTCACTTCCCTGTGGAGACATATTCAGTGGTCTCCGTTTTTAAGAAATGTTACAAATGTATGCTAGCTTTAAAACAAAGTGACTGGTAAGGACATTTTCAATACTAGAATGAGTTTCTTCAACAACATATGACTAGACTTCCCTCTTCAGTTCATGCACATGTGACAGGACTTTGCAACACAAAAGCCAGCAAAAGCTGTAGTAGTACAGCTTAAAAAAATGCTATTTGCAAAATAAATTCTTGACGGTTTGCGTTTGTGTTTTAATGATGTTCACTATTTCTTTGGTTACTGTTTGTTAAGACTTTATTTGGAGCCGGACTTAGGTGCCAAGATATGAGTGTTTCTGTCCGTATTCTGCAGTATGTCCATATGGCATTAGGAACTTTATTTGATGTGACTGTCAGCAATCCTTCATAATGAACGGACAGGGAGTGACCACCATCTGTGCAAAGGCCAGCGCAGTTTATCCAGCCAGTATTGTTTCCACTATGAAAGTATTGGTGATTACAAACAAGTCTGTAACTTTTTTTCCTGATGCAATGCATTTGCAGAATAAAAGTCTTCAACACATTTGTCTCCATCTGTAAACCACACATAAAATGCCAAATGAGCATTTATGTCGTTATCAGTTGCTTCATCCAGCTGAATATCAAATTCCTTGCCTAGTTTTTCATTCACTGCTCATTTTTATGTTTTGCCATGCATATCTTTATTTTATTTTATTTATTTAACATTTGTTGACCAGGAAAGTCTGAGTAGGACAGAGCCTATTTTTAGCAGAGGCCCAGGGGAAAGCTGTCCAGACACGTCTTTGGAATGTGAGAGGAAACTGGAATACCCAGAGGAAATCCATGCAAACACAGGGAGGGCATGCAAACTCTGTACAGAAGGCACCCCAGCCGAGAAACGAACCGGAGAACCTCTTGCTGTGAGGTGACAACATTAACCGCTGCACCACTGCGCCACCCTGTCTACAAAAATACAATATCTTCTGTTGTGTTTTCTGACAAAGGCATGTTATTTGCTGTTTAGCTGCAGACTCCCCAATCATTGTAGAGACCATACAGATTGTGAAATGTAAAATCAGTGCGTATGCAACTGTGTGGCATGTGTTTGCATTTTCCTACTCCAAATACAATTGTATACTGTGCAACAAGAGCTTTGCTCAGGATAGAACCTTGTTTAAAAAGTGACTTTTTCTTTATTCATTTTTTTCATCTTTTGGGAAAAATACTTATGCAGCTTATTTACCAAAATGATTTGAACAGTGTCTAAGTAGAAATACAGTTTGCTTAGGAGTAAGCTCTAAACATTTAACACCTTGAGGCAGACAGCATATTGAATATGCTGTTTACTGTTCACTTTTGGTGGTGCTGCGGTAGCGTTGTCGCCTCACAGTAAGGTGTCCTGTTCGATTCTCAGCTAAAGCGTCTTCTGTGTGGAGACGTGCGTGAATGGGCGTACCTTCGTTGAAGGTTGTACGTCAGGGCTGGCAACTCGGTACGTAAAAATCTGCTGCAAATCATTAGCGGACCGGAGTTCCGCTGTGGCGACCCCCAACCAGGACAAGCCGAAAGATAGAACTGTTCACTTTTGTGTATGTGAAACCGAAAATCTAAATAACTATAATTTGTTCTGTTTTCCATTGTCTTTTGACTCTGTCTTAGTCACTTCTAAGTTTTTTACTTCTGTTTAATGCAAAGTTAATTGCTGGCTCTGCTCTGCTTTCTCTTCATATATGCCAAAAGTGCACGTCAGCAATCTGAAAGATCTCTCCCTTCCTACACGGCCTCTGACTGCTGAACAGAGAAATGCTTCCAAGTCTAAAAGTCTGTTTTAAAGCAAAACCCTGGCTCAGTAACTGCATTACTTCAGATACTATCTTACTGCTCAGCTTCACCAAACATTTCCAGAGGTTGGCATACTTCTTAGTTCTGGTTTTGGGTAACCTGCATTGGACAGTAAAATGCAGCTCTTGGTTTACCTCGATGTTTCTTCAGAATATACACTCAAGCTGTTGTCAGACAGACTATCTTATTCGGAGATGTCTACCTGTTTTTTTTTTTCTCTGTTGCAGTCATCTGTGCTTATTGCTTCTCTGTACCTGGGTTGCTTCAGTCCAGATAGAGTGATTATTGAAAGCTATCCACTGATGGTTGGTAAGCTGGGGGTGGCTAAATGATGCTCTTTGCTGTAAAGTCAGTGAACTTTCAACTTGTTGATGCCAACAACACAGTTTTTGCAAGAAAACAAAGTTTATACTTCACTGATCCTAACCAGTAAATAATAAATTAGTACCAACTTCTGAACACTCTGAAGGATGGTTTAATAAAACGTTCGACCCTTAGATGCTTAGCTCAGCATGCTTCTCTGTGTGTATATAACTATAATGTAGTGTGCTGTCTTGAGCTGCCATTTTTAAACTTCTACTTCAAATGCCTTTATTAGGTCTCTCTCCGCTCACCCTTCTATGGTTCAAAAGCTACCTATCTGTAGTAGGCATCAGTAAAATGGCACTTCTCCCTCAACTTACTTACCAGTCAGCACTGGTATATTACAAGGCTCTTTCCTCGTTCCCCCTTCTCATTAACATTCTCAACAACACCCTCTACACATCTGCATAACAGGCCTGAGTAATACAGTATGCCACACGCATTTGCTCATGTGACATGGCACACTTCCAAAAAATTATTCAAGAAGCCTTAACAGCAACTGAAACATGGCTTTGTAACTCACAACACATGTTCAACCGTAAAAAAAAAAAAAAAAAAAAAGACTTTTTTTCTCCAAAACCTTTTCCCATGAAAAAAAAAACAAAATTTAAAGTTCTCTTTCTTGATACTACAACCATTAAAGTTACTTCTCATACCAAATTATTAGAGATGATAGTGAAATATAATCTTAAATTTGACCTGCATATACAAAATTGTATAAGAAAAATTCATCAAAAGCTAGGGATGTTTTATAGAGCCAAAACCTTTCTCCCAACTCAACCAAAGCTATATTTGCCACTACGTATCTCCTCCCTACACTTCTTTATGGCAGTTCCATCCTTACTAACCTTCAGGCATCAAAAAAATCAAAACGTGAGCAATGCTGTAACAAAGTTGCTAAATTTGCAGCAAATACCCTTTCAGAACCCACCACTGTATACCCCTAAAGTCTAACTTGGTTAGTACCACCCCATCAACTAACATCTGTATAAAACTTCTTACTACCTATAAAGTTATCCCAAATCCATCTGCTTGTTCAGCACTAAATAACATTCTACATAGTTGTGTTCACAGTTGGTAAATCTGATCCAATGGCACAAAATTCCTGTCTGTCCAAAAACCTGTCAAATCTGCTGGACATTGTCTACTTGTACCATGTTGCTAAGGCCTGGAACTTCTTATCTCTGTCCATCAGGTCAATACCCTCCCTACCATCCTTTAAAACCATTCTGAAAGACTTCCTAGCCAAAAGCTGACTCTGCACTTGCTCAGCACCAGGATAAACTATATCTCTAAATATGAACAAATGGTCATACCTTACATCTACTTACTTTCCATTCTTCATTCACTTCCTTACTTCTATCAATTTGTGCCCCCTGGCTTTCTATCTAAATATACCATAAGCCTGCTTTGTCTCATTACGTATTCATTTTTTTCTTGTGTGTATTCTACTAAATAATCTTTAATTTCTTAATAAACTGGCTTAAATTTCTGTAATTATTAAATCATTGTCATATATCTATTCTTAAGTAATGTTTTCATATTATGTCTAATTTGGTATAATTATTTCAACTGTGGGTTTTTTTTGTATTATCTTTAAAGATTGTAAAATTATTGTTCTTAAAAAAGTGGGCACCTATCCAGTCGGACTTTCTCAGTAATCAAATGTAAATAATAAATAAATGAATAGATGTTGCAGAAGTGATATCAGTAAAAAAGCAAAGAAAATGATCCCTTGTGCATCACAGTGGATTCTGACACATAACAATGCTTCCCCAGGGTGGCAGAAGACACAGTTTGGGAGAGTTGGAGGTAAAGGATTCAGAATAAGAACCAGAGTACAGCTTGTGTAGGTCTTATCTGTCTTAGAATGAGTAAGGTGTACCTGAAGCACTAAGTGTAATGGTACGGAATAGGTATGAACCACAACTCGGGCATGCAAAATCTTCATTACATCAAGTAGCAGTAATCTGAGCCAAAAGCTCTAGGTGAGGTAAATCGTATGCTACAGTGACATTCCTATGTTTAAAGTATGATTTAAGTTCATTAAATTAGTATTTGATGTTTACCAAGAGTATGTTCTCAGCACCGGCAGTGTACCCAGAATTGCCTCCTTTTTGCAGTTCATATGGAGCTGCATGTATTGGTAGCATATTTAAGTATGGTTGATTTTTTTTTTTTACTCTTTCTCATACTACTGTTGGAGCTGTCTGGATGTCTTTATTTCATATTACTCTAGTTTCTGCTTGTATATCCTGGAGTTTCATGACTTTGTGTCTCAGTAAGCAGAGCACTATAATCTCTAGGTGTAGCTATTTCAGTGATTAATGATAATTTTGTCTTATTTATTTAACTACTGTATGTTTTTTTTCTTTTTTTGCTTTTACTTCCTTAACTGTAGGCCTCGGGTGATCCCATGTAATCATAACTTTTTCATTTTCAGTTTTTTTTGTGGTTCATGTTGCCAGTGCTTCTCAGCTACCTGTATGTGCATCGGTGTTGCCACATTGTTATACCCTTCAGTATATAGATGTTCATGCATAAATATTTTATCTGATGCTGTTAATCTTCATTCATTCCTTACATGTGGATTCGCTGTTTACCAAGCCCATGCCAGCCAGAAAACTCTTGAGCCCATAGTGCCCTTCTCCATATTACCTCCGATCTCATTCGCCACGTATGAAACAAGACGTACCAGACAGCCTGTCAGCTAAGTGTACATCTTTTCGATAAGTTCTGAGGAATTTCTTCCTTAAAAAAAACTTTTTCTGTACTTAGGCATTGTTTTTTGTTGAACCCTTTTGCTAGTGCCCTATTGTCACCTTTTTCTCTGTCTTTCTACCAGTTTGGTAATTCTACCATTGTTGGTACTTTCCCTTACCCAGTTGGGTAGTCTTTCCATACCATAGTTGGTACACCCTCTGTTCTTTCACTTCCTTACTCATACTTAAGAATTGTGTTGCTTATCTTGTTGTGGATCTTAATTATTATTAGTATTATTTTTGGATCGTATGATTTCTGTTTGGAAATTAATATACTCTTTGTGGAAAATATGTCAGAAAAGAAAACCACTACCAGCTTTAAAAGATGTGACAAATGTGACAGGAAAATGCCAAACGTAGACCGTCATGTATCTTGTGTATACTGCTTAGGGGGTTTCTCATTTATCGGAGAAACCGCCTCATGATGTTTGTAAGACTTTCAGCTCCCACACTTTCGCGGAACGCAGAAACAAACTTATGCTTGCTGGTTTATTAAAATCTCCATTTGCTGAGGCAATCTCTGAGATGGAGGCTTCACCCCCTCCGAAGAAAGATGATGAAAAGAGGAGCAAGTCCCTTCCGACTTCCCTTCACAAGACAAAATTATTGGAACCAATGCCTAAGGTTCTGAAGTTATCGCATTAAGAGTCTTTGGTTACGAGGCCAAAATCCTCGGCTCCAAAAGATACGATTTCATTGGTGCTATCTCTTCCATCGGCACAAACTGCATCGTCTGCTCCGATCTCTACAACTGCACCGTTAACTTTGTCCATGGCACTGACCACATCGTCTGCTCCGATCTCTACATCTGCACTCTCTACATCTGCACCGACAACCACTATGAAAACTGCTTGGCTCTGACACATCTCTCTGTGCCAACAATAGCCACTCCTGAACCGGTCTTTTCCCTCCTTGAACTTCATATTGGTCATTCGACCTCAGCTCAGAGAGATGAACTTCTTCCAGGACCAGATATTCCCCTGTCAGTGGACCCTTTCTATGAACAGTAGTACAGACCTTTCCTTAAATGTCCAGTTTCACCATTTGGGTTATATACCCATTCCTCCAAGAGCCTGTCAGAGTTAGATATAGTGAGACTGGTGGACCAGCTGTTGACGGCCAGAGGCATTTTTCCTCCTCAGAAACCCTCCTTCCCATTCGGAGCCGAGGGCCCTGCTCCGAGGACGCCACAGTATTTTCCTCCTCTGACCTCTTTGTAGGTTTTGGAAGTTTGGATCGAACTTCAGTGCCGGAAACTTCTCTTTGGTCTGAACCCTTCTGTGGAAACATGCCATCCTCTGGTCCGAGATTAGCCTGCCTCGGTAGCCCTGTCTCTTTCGAAGGCTTCTTCCCTGGGGGTTGGCCCTTCAGGGTGGGGTGTGACCCCAGTTCCGAGTTTGGCTGTTTCGGTTCCAGTCTCCCATCCCTCTTCGGGGGGGGGGGGGTCTGGCCTTTCAGGTGATGGAGAGAGCACTAGCCACAGCTAGCTTCCCAGTTGGACCCATCGGCGTTGGAGACATGCCCTCTTCCTCCTGCCTCTGAGTCACAGCTACCACCTCTCACTACTGTTAGATATTAGGTTCAGGAGCCTCAAGGTAATTCAAATGGAAGATGTCCCTTTAGGGCCAGAGGGGGTCCACGTAATCAGGGATGCAGAGATTCTTTCTCTGGACAGCCTTATCAGCACTCCTGAAGAGCGGCCCAATTGCTTGCATCTGGAGGCAGTCGAGGGTTGTTTCTCTCTGCATCACTTTGCCTGGTAAGAGATAACCATGGATTCTTGGGTGCAGACGGTAATAACCAGAGGATATCACATTCCCTTCATTTCAAAACCAAAGCCAGCCAGGCGTATTCCCGACATTCCACCCAGTCAAAGGGAATTTGCCGCAATAGAAATTCCAAAGCTGCTTCAAAAAAGAGTCATCCAAGTAGTCCCCCCAGACTAACAAGAATCTGGGTTTTACTCAAGATTCTTTTTAGTGCCAAAACAAACGGGACTGGAGGTCCATTTTAGACCTCAGCAACCTAAACAAATTTGTCAAACAAGTAAAGTTCCGGATGGTCATGATACAGTCGATACTTCCCTTTTTTGGAAAAAGACGATTGGATGTGCTCTGTAAATCTTCAGGACACGTATTACCACATAAAGATGGACAAATGCTCCAGAAGATTTTTCCACTTCCGTCTGGGAGCCAATCATTACTAATTCTGAGCACTGCCCTTTGGTCTCTCTCTACAGCCCCCAGAGTGTTCACCAAATGCATGGCAGTGGTGACAGCTCACTTGAGACTGCAAGGATTCCGGGTATTTCCATATTTGGATGATTGGCTCCTTACCCCCCAACTGAGCATCAACTGTTGTTCATCATACAGCAAACATGGAAACTTTTGACGCACTTGGGCATTACTGTGAACGAGAGCAAATGCAAACTTACACCATCCCAAAGGCTGCATTTCATAGGGGTGGAATTCGATACACGGATCTGTCAGGTATTTCTTCCCTCCCACAGATTACAAAGACTGAGACTTCAATGCGAAAAGATTCTGAACCACACCAAGCTTCCAGCAAGAGCGATTCTACAACTTCTGGGATCTATGGCAACTTCCATCACGATGATCCCATTAGCGAGACTTCACATGAGACTCTTTCAGTGGTTGTTAATAACGCAATGGTTCCCTTTACATCTTCCTATGTCTTACAAGATCAGAATAACCAAACAAGACCGTCTCTGGTGGCTAAAGCCGGATCAAATCCTATGGAGTCGCTTGTTCTCTCCCGCTCTACTGCCGTAGTGACCACGCACGCTTCCCTGATTGGGTGGGGGAGGCCATTATCAGGGACAGACAGTCTAAGGCTCTTGGTTGCTCCTGGAAGCCAATTTGCATATCAATGTTCTGGAATTGAGGGCAGTACTTCTCGCGTTGCAAGCATTCCATTCTGTCCTCCCTTCGGGAACAATTGCCATTCAGTCAGACAACATGTCAGTAGTCTGGTACATAAACAGAGAGGCACCAGATCTTACCCTTTATGTTGGGAAGCCATGAGAATCTGGCAATGGGTGATAGTTTCCAATTGCTTTCTTGTAGCAATGCACATTCCTGGGGATTCCAACGTGATTGCAAACAAGATGAGCAGATGCATTATCCTGCCTCACGAGTGGTCCCTCAATCCAAAAGTGGCGGCAAAGATTTTCAGTCGCTGGGGTCAGCTTTGCTGCGATCTGTTTGTCTCTCCCACAAATCACAAATGCAGCAGTTATTTTGCCCTAATCCCCCCCTGCAGGGGGAGTCACTGTGGGACGCTCTCCTACACGATTGGCCCACAGGTCTTCCCTAGGTTTATCCTCCTCCACCCTTGATATCACAATTCATGAAGAAGGCTCTTCGATTGCGAAGCAAAGGGATCGTCATTGCTCCTCACTGGCCTTGTCAAATTTGGTTCCCGTTTCTGTGGCCTCATCTAATTTGTCAGCCCTGGGTTCTGGATCCAATCCCAGACTTGATAACGCATCCACAGGGCTTGATTCACCCAAATGTATCCAGTCTCTAGCTGACAGCTTGGTTTCTCCACTTCCGCTGATTGCCAGGCAAAGTGACCTATCCTCTCCAGTTCATCATATTCTTTTGGCTTTACATAAACCATCCACCAGAATGCTTTACCTTAGTAAATGGAAGCGTTTTTCTCTCTGGTGCAAGGATAGAGATATTGACCCCTTCTCGCACAAGTACCTGTTGTCCTAGACTGTTTATCTACTCAGCTTGAGTCTGGAGCTGCAGCTTCTTCTATTCGAGTCCATCGGTTTGCAATATCCAATTACCATAATGACTTTTTTCATAATTCATTAATTTCTCACAGACTGTGTAAAGCCTTCCTAAAGGGAGTTCTGCATGTCATGCCCCCTTTAGAACAACCAATTGAACCATGGGACTTGGCAATGGTCTTACACAATCTTTAACCAGTTCCCCCTTTTTGCAGCCACATGTGATCTGAAATTCTTATCCTGGAAAACCTTGTTCATGGTCGCTATTACGTCTGCTGGATGTATATTGGAATTACAAGCTTTGAGTATGAGGCATCCATATTTGATTTATCACAAGGATAGGATATCCTTACGAACAAACCTTTAATTTCTCCCGAAAGTGATTTTTGATCTAGTTATTAACCAAACTATATACCTGCCTGTATTCTTCCCAAAATTCTCTAATAAAGGGGAGTATACTTTGCATTTGCATAATGTTCACAGACAACTACATTTTTATCTTGATAAGACAAAGTCTTTTAGAAAATCTGACCAATTATTTATTGCCTGTTCTGGTCCTAAGATGTGGAAAGCAGTAGCTAAATTTACCATATCCAATTGGCTTAGAGATTGCATTACCTACATATACCATGAAAATAAGTTGGCTATTCCTGCAAGAATTAAAGCACACTCAAACAAGGTCAGTTTCAACTTCTGTAGCCTTCCATTCCAGGGCTTCCATGGATCACATTTGCGCAGCAGCAACATGGGCTTCTCCACATACATTTATTATGCATTATAAATTGGATATGATTTCTAGGGGAAGAGCTTCCTTCGGCTCAGTGGTACTCGGGAATGTTCTTCCTTAGGGCCTCCCAGGAAACGGATAGCTAGGGACTCTGTCCCACATGTAAGGAATGAATGAAGATTAACAACACCAGATAAAGAAATGTCTTGTTCCATCTGTGTTTTTGATCTTCATTCATTCATTACAAACCCCCCATCCATCCCCCTCCAAGGGCTCTTGGAGGTTTGGTTATGGTCCTTCCACTCCTGGTGAGGTACTTGCTATAGAAAGCCTCTGCTTTCCTTTCTTTTAACTGTCCTGTCTTCTGGGAAAACTCGATCTGAGGTAATATGGAGAAGGGCACTATTGGTAAAGCTTAGCTCTAGAGATTTCTGGCTGGTGCGGGCTTGGTAAATGGCCGAGTTGGAACCGAGGATCGGTTCTGAACCCACATGTAATGAATGAATGAATGGTCAACAACACAGATGGAATGTTATGGTAAGACACAACTTCTTTATAGACAGTAACAAGATGTGCAACTGTTTCTAGTTCTGTACTACAGAACCTATATTTGTCTATCTTCCACTTCCTCTATAGATTTCATAAACCAACTGGTACATAGTTTGTTGTCTTCAGCTGACATTATTAACCTTTCATCTTTTAGTTTGTTCACCACTCCTTAGATATTAATTAGCAAAATTTTGATCAACATGTGGATGTTCAAGAGTTGCTTTCCATTTCTTCTGGTCATGTTCTTTATGTATATATATATATATATATATATATATATATATATATATATATATATATATATATATATATATATATACACTGTATGTTACTGCTTGATTTTTGTCTACTTCTGCTTTAATTTCTAATCTGGCTTCTTTCTGAAATGTTTCTGCTAGTTTCCTCAAAGTTGCCTAGAACTTTTAGTATGTTTACATCTAATGATGTCAGCAGATATGTATGCAGTCCCATGATAGCAGATGTAGACATATAGTCAAGTTCTAGGTAGCCTATACTTCCTTTTAACTACAGGATGTGCAACCTTACCTTGCACAGTTTTTTTATATTTCAGTAGGCATGAAGCAGTTTTCTTGTCCAAATGATACAGTACTTTCTGGTACCAGTGAATAACACGACAGCTGTAAGTTAGAACCAGAAGAGCAAGCTGATTCATATCCTGAACTGTATTCCTAGATGTCAAAGCAGCTTTCAGTATTAGCTTTAATACAGGTTAATGAAAATGGTGTATTATCTTATGAGTGCTTGCATACCACAAAAATGGCATATTGGAGAGATGGTAAGGTTAGTACACTTTAGACAGTAGCGACAATTCACCATACATAAGGTCTTGGTGGACAGACATTCAACCTGTTGCTTCAGACTTGTCAGGTTTATACTTCCCGATCACTGTTCTCAATACAAAAACATAGCTGGTGTGATTTGTACTTGTGCACCTGAGTGGTAGTGCCATGTGTGGTCTTTTCCCTTTTTTAAGTAATGATGCAATTGTAGAAGTGGTGTGTGTGTGTGTGTGTGTGTGTGTGTGTGTGTGTGTGTATATATATATATATATATATATATATATATATATATATAAGTTTTTGGATGCAGGGGAGCTTGCCTTCTACATCAGGGTTGTAGGGGAGCTTGCTTCCCTAAAAAGGCTTCTTAAAGAAAGTTTCATTGAGTGGAAGGTTTGACTGTTGTTTTTTTGTCTTGTTGAACCTTTATTGACTTTGACTGGTGAAACATTTCAGTGAATGTTACTCCTAGGTAGTTACAGGCCTGAGATCTGCTGTTTTGTTTCAACTCCCCACCTCCCAATGAGGGTTGGGGAAATGAAGCATTTATTGCAATGCACCCAACCCTAACCCTACTAAATTTTGAAAATGTATACTTTCTTGTGATTAAATAATAATAATTGGAAGTGTTTTTATGTATTAAATTCTGTGGTATGAAAGCAGCATGTGAACCCAAATGCCATGTTTTTATTTTCTATGTGATGGTGACAGTGTGTGTTTTTTGTCCGTTTCTGAGCTGAAAATAATTGAGTTACAAAAAATATGATTGAAGTGTATATTATGTATTTTCAGTTTTCATTTATTGTGTTTATATTACTTATACGAAACAAGTTTTTAGTGTTTATGTAACCTCTCAGAGGGCTGGTTGTCATCCATAGTAGCATAGTGAAATGAAATGAAAGAACTTCATATAAACCTTGTTTGACTATTTTCCCCAACTTTTGTGACATTGTAAATTGCTTGGGAAAAAGTGTTGTACTGAAGTGGTGAACTGTAAATCTACTTGGGCACCTTTTTCCATTGCCTTTCACATATTTCACTTTTCTGAATGGGGTATATTGGCCCTTTCCCATTCTTCTTGTACATATGGTTGTATCAGTCATCCCCTCATTTATCTAAGAATTCTAGGGTGGACAAGCAGGCCTCATTGCCTTGGTCACCATTTGAACTCCTAATTCACTCTACTCTGATAGGACTGGGATTAAGTAAGTTTTTCTTAGCACTTCTGCTGACTGCATAAAATAAGTCTTCCCACTCTTTCTGTGTGAATATTGGGCAAGAGTTTTCTGACACACTTTTCTGTTTATTTTTATGTATGTTTTAAGCATGAGTACCGTCCTTTTGTTTTATTTTTTTCTCCCTTGTGCATATCTGAATCTCTAAAATGTTTTATCTCAAACTTTTGGTGGAATTGACTGCTTTTTCCTTAGTATAACTTTTGCTTTCCTGATTGCGAGTTACTGCTTTCTTTTGCTTTAACTGTGCAAATGATATTGTTGCCTGTATTCCTTCTGTGTTTCCTTATGTTTCTTAAATGCTTTGTGTCTGTGTATCTTTGGTGCCACTTCATTTAAGAACTGCTTTCCTCTTTTTTTTATTTTAATATTTGTTTTGCACAGAGCTGTATTGCATTTCTGGCGGTGGTTTTGTATATCACCCATATCATTCAACACTACTGCCCTGCACTGTCTCATTGTACTTTTATTGTCTTGATCCTCTAGTTGGGTTGATAGTGAACCACATTCTTTGGTGATCACTTGTTCTGAAATGCTTGTCCATGTCTGATCTGAGATCCTCTCTCCATTATCTTTTTGCAGCACAGAAGTCCAGGGCTGGCCATTCTTGTATAGGTTCTAATGTTAGCTGTCTTGAGGACTGCAGCTTATTCTAAAGTCAGTCATGGCTACAATTGAGGTGTTTCAGTTAGTACCAGACATATTTAGTAACAGACATATTAAGGACACTTAGAAGCAGCAGCATCCCTTTTCCTGTTATTAGGAGGATGACAGCTGGTATACTACAATCTCTTTCCTTATTCTGAGGATGTGCTCTTTATATAACCCTGTGTGGTTTGTGCTGCTTACTCACATTTCCAATATGGTCTACAGAAATTACTCTCTTCCTTGTTTACTTATTTTTTCTGTTGTTATATTGCCTTCCCTTATGTAGTTGGGTACACTGTCTCTTCTTTTTTAGTTTTAACCTTTGTATCTTTCCTAAATACACTGATTCCTTTGTCACTGTTTTCTGTATATCATGTTTCTTTCAGTGCTGCAATATCAAGACATTGCTTTTCTTTAAAGCTGCTAGATCCAGGATCTCTTTTCCCAGACCTTTGGCACTGGTGCCCATTAATTAGTATTTCCTTCGTGTCTTGTTTACCAGTTGTGTGTTAATGTGGTTTATGGCATTCTACTTGTTTACAACTAATCACCTTATATTGCTTCCACTAGCATTGCTAAAATCACTGAGTACTAGAGTAATTTAAAAGGAGTGACAAGGATTTTCCTTCTGGTTTTATTTTTTTATTCTGACTCCATGGCTAGTTCAAAGGCTTGCTGATTGAAAGCTTAAACCCATCTCTGAAACTCCTGTCTCCCATCACTTGCAGATCAGACTATCTCACCAGTATATATATGTGTTTCTGCAAGTGAATCCAACAGAGTTGCTGGCGCCATGTCAGACTCAAAGCCTGTCACAAGTGGTGTCCCACAGGGCTCAGTCCTGGGCCCACTCTTGTTTGGCATCTACTTTTCCGAAGTACAAGCAAACACAGGAGGGTTATGGCTGACAAAGTTTGCAGATGACTGCAAACTGGGCGCCATAGTAGAAAACACATCTGACACGGATATCCTTCAGAAGGGTCTCACAGAAACGGATAACTGGTGCCAGAGCCACGGCCTGAAGTTAAATGCCAAAAAATGCATAGTCATACCCTTTGGGAAAAACAAGGTTACCCCTAGCTACCAAATAGGTGGCAATCCACTGAGCACAGAAGAAGTTATCAGGGACCTGGGGACCCAGGTTGATAGTAGTCTGTCATTCGACACCCATGTAGCTAAAGTAGTTAGGAAGACCTTCTACATTGCCCACCTTATCATGAAGGGATTCTCATCTAGATCAAGGGAGGTCATAGTCTCCCTTTACTCATCACTCATCAGACCAATGATTGAGTACAATGCCCCATTCGGGATGTATCTGACCCGACACTTGCAGCAGCTGGAGAGGCCACAAAAGTTCCTCACCAAAAGGATAAAGGGTCTCAAAAATCTGTCCTATGCTGCCCGACTGAAAGAACTCCAGCTCTATTCAGTCGCCACCGCTTGCTCAGAGGTGACCTTTGCCTAACATACAAGGCCATGTCAAACCCAGATTTGATGAATATGCTTCACCTCAAAAATCTAGATCCATCAGAGCCACAAGGGCGGGAGACTTAAACCTCGACACGGCTATTAATAGGACGTGCTGGAGGGATAGATTCATCACCCAAAGACTCCCTATGCTGTGGAACAAAATCCCGGTACATGTGAGGCAGAGCACCTCGCTGGCCTTGTTCAAGAGAAATCTTGACCAATGGATGGGAGATTGCAGATATACCCCAGGGATTACCTCAGTGTCACTGCTCGACAGAGGCACAGCAAAATAATGGGTATAGTTCCCCATACTAAAGGGGTGGCGTAAGCCACAAAACGATGGGCTAGGCTTGTAAATGCCCTCTGGCAGATAGCCTAGTATGAATCTATGAACAGTTTCCAATGAAGTGAAAGCTGCAAACTGCACAGTTTGTTAGACATTTAGCAAAATCTCTTGTTTGCCTAATACCTCCAGTTTTACAAATTGCTGTTTTGCTTCTATTTGTTTCCTGGCAAGGCATTTCTCCTTAGATGAGCAGTGGCATCCAAGTTGCTTCTGATGTTATAAGGATTTGTTTCCTCTCCCTTCCAGCTGCGACAGAAGCCAGGCATATAGTCTCCCTCTTCCCTTCCTACTCTTGATCTGCAGTTCTGAAAGTGGAACCCCCATTACAGATTTTTCCTTCTCCTTTGTAGTTCCTTGCTACTGCCCTTTGGGTCTCATTTGCGCATGTTCTGAGAACTTCTCTTAGTGTTCACTGTTACTGCCCTGCAGTGGAACTCATCTTTGTCAGGGTATCGTAAGCAATGTGGTGAGGTTAAGCTGCAGGCAGTTGCTTTTATACTGCCCTTACCATCTCAGTTTCTGCTTGGTCCAACTGTGCTTTACTCTTGCTGACCTGTGGGGTAACACCAGTGGCCTTTGTGCTCCTGGGATGGAGAGAGCGCACCTGAATACTTGCCAGCTGTGCCCAGACATAAATATCCTCTTCTGTCCTAGGGAAGTACTTGCAGAGAGTGCAGCAAACTATCCTCTAAGAAAATCTTCTAAAAGATCACTGCTTCACAGTAACTACACTGCACAGTTGTACCACTTTTTGGCTTCTTAACTGTTATTTTGTTTGCTTATTGACCTGTCTTTATTTTTATATTTATTTATTTAGGCTTTCTGTTAGTTTCTTAAAACATTATTTGTCTTTCACATAGAAGTTTGCTTTCTGTTTGAGTCTGCAGCACACAGGGACAAAGCCTTGACTATTACCCACATAAGTTGAGGTTGATTAATAACCTAGGCAATGGAGCAGCTGGCTGGGGAGGGAAAGAAATGACAAAGCAGATCCTTGTTGTCTCACCTGTGTGAGGGTTGAGGTCAGGTGCCCCAGCACTCTCACTAAACGGATAATTCCTGGCGGAGAAGAGAGATGGAAGGGTGGCACCAGTGTTCAAGTTAGGTGAATCTTTTAGGGGGTGGTATTGCTCACAGAAGCAGTTAGAGGCCCTTTCCCTACCATGTTGCATGCTGAACCCTTGAGACATTGTGGGTATTCATAGGAATGGTGGAGCTTAGGGAACAAAAATCACTATGAAGGCTACCTGGCTGACACTTCACTGTAATAATGCACTTGCTCCATGAAAGGGAAGAAATTGGTACTAGAGGCCAAAATGGTGGCTTGATGGTAACGGGTGCATAGCAGGAAAAGAATGATAAAAATGGAAATGTGCTTTCTAGTAACATATTACCCGTTCAGCCACTGGTAAAGAAATTATATCTCCCTTGGGTTTCTTCTGTGTAAAAAAAAATATCTTTGTTGTCCAGCCTGAGGTAGTTAACAGAGGGGTTTTCAGTAAATACTGGTTTGCTAAAACAAAAATGACATAATTGTTGCCGCTTGCTCTTCTATGAAACCTGTCCTGCTGTTACTACTTTTCTTGCACTGTGTCAGTTGCAGTTTACTTATACATCTTTATTGATCTTAATCTTGATATATATTTCCAACTTCTTTTTTGATTTGTAGGTGGCTTGTATCAGGCCTGAAAAGGTCCGTTAGGATCAGCACAATTAAATCATTATCAAATAAATAAATAAACAAGCAAATGAATGAAAAAATAATGATATGCTTTTTTAAATATTGCAAGTTTCTTTTTTGTTATTAGCAACATTAATCTGATGGGTACAGTATACCAAGCATTTGATAGCATATTCATTTAGGATTATGAAATTGTAAGCGCTTGGGAAGACATAAGCTGAACTACTACTGACTTGTATTTAAATCCACAGGGTGCTTACTTTTATAGTTACATGGGCAACGATGTCCAAGGTGTGTGCAGTCTTTGGAGGATCAAGGGGAATTGGAAAAGCTGTTTCACAGTTACTGTCTCAGAAAGGATACAGTGTGGTTGTTATTGGAAGGAATCTGGAAGTTGCAAAAGTTACTGCTGCTAGTCTTGGTGGTAGGTACTAAGCCTTGATCTATTTTATACTGCTTGTTGTTTTCATTTTACATTGCTTCTTAACTCATTCAAGCCTGCAGTGCCTTGTTGTATACTTCCAAGTAATAGCCTTATCTCCTTATGGAGTCCAGACCTTTTCTGGGGTATGATTTCTTTAACTGGGTGATTTACCAGCTAATAATAGGCAGTATTAGAAATGGCAAGGAGTTATTAACAAAATGACACTAAGATTGCTAACCTATAATTTCCTTTGACACATATTCATATTTTCGTATTTATGGTCATATTGTAATAAATAATACACTTGCATACAATTGATGGACATGATTTAAAATGCCATGGCAGGAGACAGGAAATTTCATTGTCAATGTCCATTTATATCACACTATACTGGAGATGTTCATCATATTGATCACTGTTGCAGCATCCTTAGCTATATGGGTTATATCTTGCCAAGGATGTAACAAATGACCAATTGCCAAAGCTTCATGGCACTTTCCACGCATCCAAACTGTCAGGCAGCTCAAGCTGAGCTGACTGAAAGACAAGTTTAGGTGTAAAACCCATCAGAGCTTCACAGCTGCCGGAGTACTCTCCTCTGATGCTTTCAAGAATTGATGGTTGGCTTGTGCTGTCCTTTGATAGACAGATAAGTTCCCTTTGCAGAAAAAATGTGCATTTTCTTAATTTTGTTTATATTTTATTACTTTTCTCTTCAGGAAAGTTATTTTAAAGCTAGCAGTGTTGTGTTTTAATGGACAACCTGAAGACTGTAACTCACTTTTAAACAGAGCAGTCGTTTTTTTTTCTGTCAGTTTGGAACTGATCAACGTGGTGTAAAGTAATTGAAAACATTTTTTGTGGAGAAATTGTTTTTATTTTACTTTAGTGGGGCTGGTATAGTGTTTTAAAGTGCTTTCTATTATATTTTTTTGTAAAAAAAAAAAAAAATGAACTTTTGTGGAATGGTAGTGTTTACCAGCAAATGCTATTTGTCTTCCCCAGGAAGGAGGCACCATTTTCAGCTTGACCAGGGAGAATAGACTAATGTCCTCATGGTCAGCCCTTCTTCCAGCCACAAAAAGAAAAAAAAAATGAAGCAAACAGCCTTTGCCAGCACAGCAAGCTAGTAGTTTGCCTCGGCCGCAAGTAGGTGACTGTACAGTGCCCATTTATTTTACCTCTATCCGTTCATCTTTCACTCCAGCTACATCTGGTGTAGCACCTATATCCACTTTGGGCCAGGGGTTAGCCCCACTGTCTGCAGCTATTGGAGTCTCATCGGTGGGCAAGGGAGAGCCAGTGTTGTCTGTCCTAGTAGAGGGAACAGGAAAGTTTTCCCTGTTATATCAGAATGCTGTGCTCATCCCTGGGCAACCTATTGCTGTCATTAGTAACATGGCTGACTTCATATTTCCTGTCAAAAAGAAACCGAAAACCAAGCATGTAGCTACTCTTTCTCAACTTTCTTTGGATAAGAATAGTTAACTGGGTTTGGCTCATGGTTTAATTCAGGTTATTATTTCTTCTTGTTAAAGTAGTTTCTGGTAAAAGAAGGAGGGATTCCTCTTTTCCTGAAGAGATACAAGATTCTGAATCTGAATAGGAAGATGCAGGGATGGATAATGTTAAGTTGTCAATCTCGCCTTCATTCTTGCTGGATGGGTTCGGAGCCGATCCTCGGCTCCGACTCGGCATTTGCTTTAGCTCGAGAACTCCTTTTACCAGCTCGAGGCAACCCTATATCCCATGATGCAAGGCGGAACTACCTCAGATCTCGTTTGCCGCTTAGCGAAAGAGGTCTCCTTTGCCAGCTGAGGTAAGTTTTTTCTTGTTAAAGAAGAAAAGTTCAGTTAGGGGTTTATTTTTTCCCTTTAGTGTTAGATTAGCCTGTACTTAGTTACAGCCCACCCTATTCCCTTCCTTTTAAACTTTTATAATAGTTTTCAGTTTAAAGTTTTAGTCAGGCCTAGTTCCCCAAGTTATTCCCTTCCTGTGTGTCTGTGTAGGGATTAAGTTGTGTGTTTGTGGGGACTGTTTGTGTCTATCCTTTTAGGATGTCTAGAGAAGGCAAGGTCTCAGGCTTCAAGAAGTGTGACCAGTGCTGTCAGAAAATGTCCCTGACAGACGGTCACACTTCTTGTGTGTATTGCCTGGGGCCTTTGCACCTGCAGGACTCCTGTGCGTTGTGTCATGCTTTTAGCCAGAGAGTCCTGCAGGAAAGGAGGAACAAATTAATCCTCCGAGGTTTACTTAAACCTGAAGGTTCTCCTCCTAAGTCAGGGGCAGGAAAACCTCTTAAGCCACCGAAGGTTCAGGCTACAGTGTCCAAGCCTCCTCCGGTGGCTCCGCGGCCGTCGGAGCCGATAGCGGCCCGGGCTGGACTCGATACTTCTTGTGTGAGAGTAGTGGGTTCGGTGCCGACCGCCCGATACCCTGACTACTGTGGCCTTGTCGGCTCGGCTGGAGCCGACACTTTATCCAGCATCGGAGCCGAGATATCCTCGGCTCCATCTGGGGTTCAAGGGACTTCGGCTCCGATGGCTTCGACCCGTAAGAGATCCCGGTCCCCTTCGATACTAAGTATTCACTCGGCTCCGGGGTCTCCTCTTTTGTCGGAGCGGAGCCATCGGAGCCGATCTTCGAGATCTTCCAGGCTGTCTGACCACGATTTGGAGAGGGTGGTAAGCAGGCTGTTGAAGTCTCAGGCACTGGCCCAAATGCTCCATAGCCCGTCTCAACAGACTTCGGCTATAGCCCCGATTCTTGAGATTCCTCCTCCAACTCCACACCAGAGTTCAGAGCCGGAGCTTCTTGGGACAGAGACTGTTTCGATGCCGGAGCCGATACATCCTTCGGCTCCGCTGCCTCGGCTCCGATCTCCTCCTTGAGACCTTCCTTGGAGGGGTCCGGTCGTCGGGTTTCCACTGTCGGCTCCGAGGGGGCTAGTGGCATCGGACCCTTGTCCGACCCCGCTCTCCCTCTCGGGCTTCCGCTTTGGTAAGCTCGGCGCCGACATCGGCCTCGGAGCCTTCTCTCTCCTTGGAGCCGACCATTCCTGTTTCTTCGGAGCGGGTGTGTTCCGGTCTCCCGGGGAGAGGAGCCTTTGAGGTGATGAGGAGTGTCCTGGCCTCTGAGCCTGGTCAACGGTCTATCCCTTTAGCTCCTCCCTCATCAGTGCCTGCAGATGCCTCTTGCCCTCAGGCCCAGGGATCCATCGCCCCAGGTTTCCCCACTGGGAATTTCCTCCTCTTCCGAGGTTTCTCCTGATCCTGCAGGGGAACCCCCTCGGAAGAGGACGTGTAAGAGGAAACACACCGACTCCCCTGAGTCTACTACATCTGATACCGACTTAGATGAGTCGGAGGGTTCCCCACGGTCCCCCTCTGAGGATGTCTCCTTTTCAGACATCCTTGAGCTCCTCAAACAGAGGGGGAATTGGCCCTCCATTGACCCCTCCGAGGATGAGTCGGTATACCTGGAGGCTTTTGGATCCCGACCCTCCACCTCCTGGGTGTCTCCGCCTTTCGACCCACTCATGCAGGTAGTGGCTCGGAAGGCGTGGGCGGCTCCAGATTCTGTGGAACCTGTCCCCAGGAGACCATCCAAGTTCATTACAGCCCCGTCGGATAAACAGTTCCTTTCCAAGGGTGTCTCTGTGGATGCTATGGTGGTGGCGGCCACTAAGAAGGAACTGGCGGATCCTTCAGTACCTGTCCATCCTCCTAATAAGGATTCTAGGACCATGGACAGGTATGGAAAGCGGATGTTTTCTTCAGCGACCTTTGCTATGCGTTCGCTGAATTACCTTTGTCACTTCACCAGGCTTCAACGAGATATTCTCAAGGAACTGGGAGAAGTTGTCCAGGATCCTTCTGCTGCTGGGGCTCAGGAAAAGATGGCCTCACAGCTTGCTATCCTGAATTCCATATCTAACTCCTCCATGCGGCTCATATCTTATGCGGCCGATGGAGCGAGCAGGGCCGCAGGCACAGGGTTGCTCTTAGACGCCAAGCCTGGATGCGGCTGTGTAATTTTATGGACCCCTTTAAGGCGTCCTTCACCAACACCCCTTTGACGGTTCGGCTTTGTTCGACCTCAGGTGAAGGATACTTTGACCAGATGTGAGCGGACGGTAAAACTCTTTCTGCCGTTGGAGTCCAGTTTTCCACTCCTTCTAGACCATATCCCAAGGGTCAGAAGGGGGGGAAGATGTGGTTCCGTAAAGCCCAAGGAGCTACACCGGACACACGTGGTCAGTTTACCCCCAGAGGCAGAGGGGGTAACAATAATAGACGCCCTAGAGGCAGGGGGGGGTCCTCAGAACCAGGGCAACAGGGAGTCTCTTCCTGAGAAGCCCTTTCAGCATCCCTGAGGTGTTGCCCGACTGTCCACCCTTGGAGGCAGTCGGGAAGAATTTCGCTGTACCCAGTAGCCTGGCAATCCCTATCCCAAGAGAAGTGGGTACAGTCGATCATATCCGAGGGTTACAAAATCCCCTTCGAAAGGTTTCCCGTACCTCTACAATCCCTTCCAGACATCTCACCCGGTCAAAGGGATTTGGCAAGACAGGAAGTTTCAAAACTCCTGAAAAAAAGAGCCATCCAGACAGTGCCGGCAGACCAAGTAGGATCCGGCTTCTACTCAAGATTCTTTTGGTCCCCAAAAGGACGGGAGATTGGAGACCAATACTAGACCTAAGCAGACTAAACAAGTCTGTCAAAAAGGCAAGATTCCGGATGGTCACGCTGCAATCCATTCTGCCCTTTCTGGGCAAGGACAACTGGATGTGCTCTATAGACCTTCAAGATGCGTACTATCACATAAAGATTCACAGACGCTCCAGAAGGTTTCTCCGCTTTCGGCTGGGAGCCAGTCATTACCAATTCAGAGCACTGCCCTTTGGCCTCACTTCAGCCCCCAGAGTGTTCACCAAATGCATGGCAGTGGTCACAGCTCACCTGAGACGTCGAGGATTCCAGGAGTTTCCTTATTTGGACGACTGGCTCCTCTCCGCCACCTCCAAGCACCAGCTTCTTCGGTCCAGAGACTACACCCTACAGCTTTGCAAGAGACTAGGAATTTCGGTAAATTTCAAAAATCCTCTCCTGCCTTGCCAATCTATCACCTTTATAGGCAGAGTTAAATACCGTCAAAATGTTAGCCAGGCTAACAGATCAAAGGATTCTGGACATCCAGAAATTTGTTCAGCTTCTGTTACAAAGCAACAAGATCAAAGCCAGGTTTGTCTTGAAAGTTCTAGGCCTAATGGCTGCGGCCATTGTTCTTCTTCCACTGGCTCGCTTCCACATGCGTCTCCTGCAGTGGATGTTATTCATGCAGTGGTCGTACCACGATCTGCCCATGAGACACGAAATCTTGGTAACACAGTCGTGCAGGGCTCATCTACGATGGTGGATATCTTCCCCTCTTCTTCATCAGGGCCGACCCTTTGTTCCCCTTCCTCCAGTTGCCACAGTCACCACGGATGCCTCTCTGATCGGGTGGGGGCATTATCAGGGCAGGATGGTCCACGGACGTGGCAACCCATAGAATACCACCTGCACATAAATGTCCTGGAGATGAGAGCAGTGCTTTTAACGCTGCAAGCCCTCGACAACTTTCTTCCCACGGGACTATTGCAGTACAGACGGACAACATGTCCGTGGTCTGGTACATCAACAAACAGGGCGGAACCAGGTCCTATCCCTTATGTCGAGAAGCTCTCAGACTTTGGCAATGGGCGATCTCTTCTCAGCGGTTTCTGATAGCAACGCACATCCCGGCAGGTCCAACCTATTGGCGGACAGCCTAAGCAGATCTATCCTGATGCCTCACGAGTGGTCTCTCAATCAATCTGTAGTGGATCAGATTTTTCTGAAGTGGGCCACACGTGGTTGCCATCTTTTCGCTACCACTCCACACAGCAAGTGGCCAGATTACTTCACACTATTTCCTCTTCCAGGCCAACCCTTGAGAGACTCTCTAACCCAGGATTGGCCTCGGGACTTCTTTATGCTTTTCCTCCCTTTCCATTGATTCCACAAGTCATTCAGAAAGCCACCGTTTTGTGAGCCAAATTGATCCTCATTGCTCCATATTGGCCTCGACAAATTTGGTTTCCGTCTCTACATCATCATCTTCTGGTGCAGCCCTGGCATCTGGACCCAGTTCCGGATCTTTTGATCCACCAGTCGGGTCAGCAGCACCGGGCCATTCATTCTCTCAACCTCACTGCTTGGTTGCTCCACTTCCTTCCCTAGCCAGGCTACCAATGATTTCTGACTCAGTCAGAGACATTTTAGTGTCTTCTTTAAAGTCGCCCACTAGAACTGTTTATGCTAGCAAGTGGCGACGTTTTTCGATTTGGGCAAACGCCAGAAATATTGATCCTTTTACTGCTCCTGTACATTCTGTTTTGGATTTCCTGGCGGAGGTTTTTCATTCAGGATCTTCGTCATCTACAGTCAAAGTACAACTGGCTGCTATTTCCAAGTATCATGTTGGCTTGCATGACAATAACATCATGTCTCATAGGTTATGCAAAGCCTTTTTAAGAGGATTTTTTTCTCCTAAAACCGCCTGTGAAACATCCTCCTCCGCAATGGGATCTAAACTTAATGTTGGCATCCCTAATTCTACCTCCTTTCGAACCGTCTGCTACGTGTTCTTTAAAGTTATTGACGTGGAAAACTATATTTTTACTGGCTGTTACTTCTGCAAGAAGAGTTTCTGAGATTCAGGCCCTCTGTATTCGTTCACCTTATCTGGTTTTTCATAAGGATAGGGTTTCGCTCAGAACTAACCCTTCCTTTCTTCCCAAGGTTGTATCTCAAACCAATATTAACCAATCTATTGATCTACCAGTTTTCTTTCCTAATTATTCTGACAGAGCTGAACAGAAGCTGCATTTTTTGGATGTTCATCGTCAGCTCAGGTACTACTTGCATAGGACTAAACAAATTAGAAAATCAGACCAATTGTTTGTCTCCTATGCAGAAAACAGGTTAGGTCTTCCAGTTTCTAAAGTGACCTTATCTAGATGGTTGACTTCCACCATTTCCTATGTGTACTCTCTAAGGGGCAAACAACTATCTTCTAAGCCAAAAGCACATTCGACCAGGAGTCTATCCACTTCTGTAGCCTTTCAGGATAGACTTCCCATTGACACCATTTGTGCAGCAGCTACTTGGGCCACGCCTCATACCTTTGTGTCTCATTACAAGTTGGATTTGGCCTCCAGAGATAGGGCCAGTTTTGGTTCCACAGTTCTCAAGAGTCTGTTCCATTGAGCCACCCGGGATACAGGTGCTAGGGACGCGGTCCCATCCAGCAAGAATGAAGGCGAGATTGACAACTTAACATTTAGAAGTTATGTACCTACCATAACGTTCCATGTTAGTTGTCTTCTCGCCTTCTTTCTTGCGTCCCTCCCTCCTTCCCCCTGGCCTGGACAGATCTTGGAGAGTTCCTATTAGATTGCTTCCTCTGGAACATTGTTATGAGGACTTCTTTTAGGAACCATGGTTCCTAATTATGTTAGGATAGTCTTTAGCAGGGTCAGTTAGCTGCCAAACGAGATCTGAGGTAGTTCCGCCTTGCATCATGGGATATAGGGTTGCCTCGAGCTGGTAAAAGGAGTTCTCGAGCTAAAGCAAGTGCCGAGTCGGAGCCGAGGATCAACTCCGAACCCATCCAGCAAGAAAGAAGGCGAGAGAAGACAACTAACATGGAACGTTATGGTAGGTACATAACTTCTAATTTGTTTTCCTCAGATTTCTGACTCAAACTCAGAGGAGAGCTCAGTTTCTGATTCTTCCTGTGGGGCTTTCTCTGTCTGTTGGTAGAATGTGCCAGTGTTTTCATTGGGAGAACACTGAGGTTTCTCAGGCCCTCAGAAAATACTACGAGTTGTTGCAGAAGGATTTTCAGAACCTACACCCATTCTTACTGTTCGGTCTGCTTTAGAGGATGTGTGTGTTAATGAATGCAGTTTTTCTGATAGTCAACCAGCTGCCCCTAAAAAGACAGATAGGATGTATAAAGTTCCTCAGTATTTTAAAGTTTTATACAATATTCCTAAACCTGACTCAGCAGTTATAGCTTTAGTTCATTCCACTGCTACTAAGTACTTGGTTAATTGCAATCCTACTCTTTCTGATAAGGACTGGAAAACTATTGATAGGTATGGGAAAAAGTGTATACTGCTGCAGCTTTGATTTTTCAAATTTTGAATTGTCAGGCACATATGTTAAGGTTTGTTCTGACAAATTGTGAAAGTATGAGGAATGCTTTATCTGCGGTTTCTTTTTGTCAAGAAAAAACTGCTTCTGCTTAAAGTAACTTAGTTTCTTCTAGTGCACAGGTCACTACTCCTTCTTTACAGTGTGTGTATGACTCTCTTGATATTTCTTCCAGGGCTATGACCACTGGTACTGTTTTGAGCAGGTTTGCATGCCTGCATTCTCACAACCTCCCAGATGATGTAAAAAATCAGATTTTAAAATTCCCTTTGGTAGAGCTTCACTGCTTGGCCCCTCAGCTGCAGCGATGATCAAAAAGGGCAATGAAAGGGGAAAGCTGATCCAGGAAATTTCTTTAGATTTTTCAGCTCTCATTTTCCAAGGTATTTTCTGTCACCTCATCCAATTTTGGCAAAAAAATAAAACAAGAATAAACAGTTTCAACAAAATTTAGGTAAACAGATGTTTAAGAAGAAATGAGAAGGGAGGTTGAAAAAGAAGTCTTAAACCTCCCAAAACCAAGAACAGTCCAACAAGTCTGAAAGACTGTTCAAGAAAGGTTGTGAACCCCCCCCCCCCACCCTGACCCCTGTTTTTATTTTCAGAAAGTCTGAATTTCCATTTTTCTCTTTGGCAGTAGATATTTTCAGACAAATGGGTTCTGAAAACCATTCATCAAAATTACAGATGACAATGGGAGGAGATTCTTTGTTTTCAGGGGGGTCATTCCTCATCCTTCAGATCAGACTGTTTTGTTTCCACTGGTTCTTCGTCATATGCTGTCCCAAGAAGTCCTACAACCAGTTCCTCCTTCCCAGGTAGGGAAGGTTTTTATTTAAGGATGTTCCTAGTGCCAAAGAATTATTGGAGACCACTTCTGGATCTTTCTATCCTAAACCTATTTGTGTTAGTGCCCAAATTCAAAATTGTCATTTCACAACCTGTTACCTCTTTGTCTTCTTTCAAGTTTCCTGGCAACACTAGATTTTAAAAATGCTCATCATCACAGCCCTATTCATCCAGACTTCAGATGTTTCTTAAGGTATTGTCACATTATCAGTTCTCTGCATTACCCTTTGGACTATCCACTGTAACAAGCATGCTCACAAAATGTCTAGCTCTAGTTATAGCCCATTGCAGGCTACAGGGTATCCACATTTTTCAATATTTAGATGACTCTCTTATCTTTGCAGAGTATTTTTCAAAGTGTCAGGAATCTCTCTCTTGGATGAGAGATCTATTACATGAACTGGGTTTGTAAGAGAACATGCAAAAATCTTTCTTGACTCCTTCACACAGGATTGTGTTTCTTGAGATGTCAATGAGACACCTCAGTTCAAAGAACTTTTCTTCCACAGGAAAAATAAGGTCTTTATCTAGATCAATTTGTAAGATTTTTACTCAGACTCCAGTCACTGTGAAGGAATACTTCAGGATTTAAGGTCTCATGGCATCTAGAATTCTCATGGTACCCCTGGCAAGACTCCACATGAGAAGGATTCGTTGGTATCTGAAATCACTTTGGTTACAGCATCAACACCCTTTATATTTTCAAATCTCAGTGCTGGGATTTGTCAGAAGAGAACTGTTTTGGTGGAGACAATGGATATCCTTAAATCCAGGTCTCCCTTTCTCCCTCTGTGCTCCAAAGCAGTCAGTCACCACAGACACTTGTGGGGCATCAAGGACAGACTAAAGCACATAAATATCAAGGTGATGCTTGCCCTGATCAAAACACTCAGCTCTGTAAACCATCTTTGGTCTACGACACATATTCAGGTGGTTGTAGACAATACCACAGTCATGTAGTAAGTCAACAAGGGAGAACCAGGCTGTACCCCTTTGCAGTCTAGCCATGTTAGCCTGGGATACAGCTTTGCAACACAGTCTCACTCTGCAGGCATTCTAAATTCAGTGAGAGCAAAATTGCATGGCACATAAGCTGAGCAGAACCATGGTAGATCCTCATGAATGGAAACTAGATCGGAGGTCTTCAAAGAATTGGTTCATCTGTACAGAGTTCCTTAGTAGACCTGTTTGCCACCTCTCTGAACAATCAACTGACAATATTCTGTTTGAGGGCTCCATGCAAGAAGGCCTGGAAGACAGATGCCTTTTATTTTATTTTCCTTGAAATGGGAGTGTGTATGTATGCTTTTCCACCCTTTCTACTAATATCCAGGGTTATTCTAAAGATTCAGAAGGAATCCCCCAAGATTGTTGTGATGGTTTCCTTCTGGCCCAGGCAACCATGGTTCTCCCTTTTTTTGGAAATGACCAGGATCAAGTATCAAAAGCTTCCTCATAGACTGGATCTACTTACCTAAGGACAGGGGTGATTGATTCATACTGGCATCAGTCAACTTCAGTTTACTGCCTGTATGATAGGGTCTTAATTCCCTTTCATCACTTGTTTACTGAGGATGCACTGTAGGTACTAATTGAGGTAAGAAAGCCTGCAACTAGAAAATCATGTATTAGCAAATGGAGAAGGTTTTCTAGTTGATGACAACAATGTAACCAACAACAATTCAGGGCTAATTTTTCTCTGGCTGTACAAAATTTGTGAGAGTTACTATCCCATGGGCTTTCTTACTCTTCTGTCAAGGTTAATTTGTCGGCCATTTCAGCATATCTGCCCATGGGTCCTTCTCTTTCAAAGCAGTCTCATGGCAAAACGTACTTGAAAGGGGTTTTTCACATGAAGCCTCCAGGAAAAATAGTGGCCCCACCTTGGAATCTTAATTTTGTGTTAGAGGAGCTAATACTTGCTACATTTGAACCAGCTAATCTGTCTGACTTGAGGTTCTTAAAATGGAAAACAGTTTTACTGATTGCTCTGACCTATGGAAGAACAGTATCTGAGTTGCAAGCTCTTACGGTGAGTCACCCCTATCACATGTTCCACAGGGACAGAGTTTCTTTGAGAACTAATCATTCTTATATACCTAAAGTGGTATCCAAGTTCACATAAAGCAGAACTATCCATCTCTCTGTTTTCTTTCCTGAGCCTAAAAAGGGAGAAAGGATACTCCATACCTTAGTTGTCCACAGATAACTTGGGTACTATCTTAACAGAACTAAATCTTTCAGATATTTGGATCAGTTGTTCATTTCTTTTGAAGGTGTCAAACAGATTGTTTCCAAATGGTTGTCTAAGGTTATTAACTTTTGTTATACTCCCCATAACAAAACTTTTCCAGCATCAAGGCCCACTCTGCCAAGGCCTTTGTTTCCTCTATGGCTTTTTTGAAAGGGTTGGATTCTAGAAGTCATCTGAAAGCTGCTACCTGGTCCTCTCTTCATACTTTTAGAAAGCATTATAAGCTCGATTCCTTCAATAGGTGCACATCTTGCTTTGGTAGGATCATTGTTAGAGTAAACTGTTTATGTAAGCAAACTAATATATATATATATATATATATATATATATATATATATATATATATATATATATATAATGTATATGTGTGTGTGTGTGTATATATATATATATATGTAAAATGTATGTGTGTGTGTGTATATATATATATATATATATATATATGTATATATATATATATATATATATATATATATATATATATATATATATATATATATATATATATAATGTAAAGTGTTAGCATAGTGCATGGGCACAGTGGTATAGATTCTTGGCATCCATAGGCTTATACTTTTCTTCATGGGCAGCATAGTGCTGCTGGGAGAGTTCCATAATGTGTACAACATAGGCTTATCTTTCCAGACTGTTCTACAGTGCTCTGCATTTTTCTGTACTTTTTTTCATGGTAGCATAGTGCTACTACGAGAGTTCCAGAATGGAATGTGGACACTGCTCTATAAATAAATGGAGAGACTGATTAGATTTGGTGATTTTTTCTGAGGAAACTTCATCAGCAGAAGCAGGAAACGAAAGGAGAACTGCCAGTCTGGCACTGGGCAAGGGCATCGGCCTAACAATGGCTTTACAATAAGGGACTCTAAAGCATTTATTTTGTAAAAGATGGTTAAGTCTTGACAGAGAGTATTTTAAAGTCAGTCGGTTCATGCTTATTGTGGCTTAACTGAAGTAAATATTTTGACTCGAACCTAGACGGTGTAAGCCTGTTTCTGTTCTGATGCTTGCTACTTTAACAGTGGTGAACCAGACCAGTTTTAAAGTATGCACTCCCAAAGTTTTGAAGTTAACAGTAAATCTTCAAAATATTCGTACATTTTAAACATTGACATCAACATCCATTTCGACATATTGTTCATCAAAGTAGAGCTGATGTCCTTCAAGGATGCATCTGCAGTCATAACATATGGGTTGTCCTGCCTCAGGCAGCCCTTCGGTCGGCCGGATTCCAAAGTCTGGGTCTGGCCTCGGCTGATGTCGCACTTCACCCGATGTCATAGCTTCTGGGGTATAAAGGCATCAGCCGACGCCATTTTCCTCAGTCTTTCTTGCCGCGCGGTGCCCGAAGCAGAAGCTGTTCGCAAGTGCCGGTCGGTCAGATCCAGAGATTTCAGCTACCGAAGACTTCTAAAAAAGCTAAGTACCCCGTTGGGGACTTTTTCTTGCCTCAGCCGATGTCAGACAAAGTAAATAATTGTTTAACTTGTGGGAAACAAATACCTCATAAGGATTTCCACTCTTACTGCCTTCCTTGCTTAGGCCCAGACCACGACGTATCAACTTTTTTAGCCTGTGCTTCCTTCAACCGACGGACACTTAGACGTCGGTCGGAGTTTGCAGAAGAGTTTTTTGGTCCCGCTTTTGCATATAAAATGCCGTCGGAGACTCCGACTACACATTTAGCCAAAAAACGCAAGGAAAAGGACCGACACTCGCGGCCCGCGGTTTCGGCTGAAACCATGGTTAGGCCTGCCGCGAGTGTCTCGGTTTCGGCTGAAACAGAGTCCTCGGTTCTTCCTTCTGCCGAAAACATGCGTCCGACAACCGAGGCCAGAGAGGCCCTGGCTGAGTCGGCTACAGAAATTCCTACCAAAGAAGCAGGCGCACAAGAATTGTCCGACACCATTCCGTTGGACATCTCTACTCCTGCACGTGGGGCAGCTAGACCCCTTGCTTCCATGTCTATTAAGGCCTTCTCCAGGGCTAAAGCAGCTAAAATTTCCAAGGCCTTACCAACAAAAGCTTCCTCTCAGGGACCCTCCTCAAGTTCTCAGATTCTCAGCCTTGCTGAGGACCTTATATCTCTGATTAGGGGATCCCAACCTCACCCAGACAGGGCCACACAACCTCCTCCTGACAAAAGGCCTAGGACTGAACCCCCTGAACCTCTCTCCTCTGATTATTCCTCGGCTGGATCAGATTTATCAGACCATCAGGAAGGACCATACTCACCTTATGAGGATTCGGATGCAGAAGACTCAATTCCTTCTGCCTCCCCCCCAGAAGAATTTTCCTTTGGGGAAACTTTACACTCAATGAGGGAACACTTTCAATGGCAGGGTCAGGATTTTTCTGATTTTAGGAAAAGGCTAAGGACTTTTTTACACTTACCACAGCATAGGTCTTTAGCCATACCACCTGTTGATGATGCATACAATGATGCCAGTTCTGCCCCTGATTCTCTTCCCCTGGCCCCTGCCAAACCTGACAGATATTACAGGGTCCCGGATTCTCACTTCCACTTGTATAAGGCCCATGCTGCAGACCCAGAAACTATTTCTCAGGGCCCAAAGGGCGTTGCAGCTGCCACTGCCAAAAACCCCCTACCCTCTGAAAGAGAGTCAAGAGCATTAGAGAGATGGGGTAAAAAGGTTTATACATTTGCTACTCTTTCTGCCAGGGCTTTAAACTGTCAATTCCATATGATACAGTACCAGGAATTTTTGTTAGATCAGCTGAATAAAAAGCTTTCCTCTCCTGAACCTTTAGACCGTAAGTCCCTTCAGGATTTGGTACACAACTCTCAGCAGGTCAGTAATCATTTCTTAAAATGTGGCTATGATGCACTGGAGGCTTCATTTAGATCAGCTATGACTGGAGCAGTGATTCGAAGGCATGCCTGGCTAAAAGAGCAATCCTTGCCAGACCATGTCAAGTCTAAACTCCTACATGCCCCTATGGAGAAACAAAGTTTATTTGGCTCCCCTGCACAGGAGATTCTAAAGAAAGTGGAAGAAAAAGCTAAATCTGTGCAAACAGTCAAGGATTTTCTGCAGGTCCAACCTCCGAGGTTCAGCAGAAACTGGCCTTCAAAAAATTGGTCCTTTCCAGACACCTCCAGAGCACAGAGAGGCAGAAATAGACGCCCAAGAGGCAGAGGTCAATCTAGGGGTGCCTACAGGGGTCGTCAGTGGCAACCTGCCAACCAGAGGAGTACTGCCACAGCTGCGACTACAACCACTTCCACAGGACCGACACAATGACTTGGCTCTGACTCCGCCTACCAGGGAGCAACTGGAAGCACCCTTGGGCGGAAAGTTAGCTTTATTTTCAAAAAACTGGCATTGCATTACAGGAGACAAATGGACATTGCAAACAATAGACAAAGGCTACAGGTTTCACTTCCACACTTTACCAAAAAAGAGAGGAATGCCAAACCTTCCACCAAGCCAGAAGCCAGAGGCTCTAAAACAAATCTTCAACTTACTAAGGATGAGAGCAATAGAAAGGGTACCATCTATGGAACAAGGCCAAGGATTTTACCCCAGACTATTCCTAGTACCAAGAAAAGAAACTCAATGGAGGCCTATTCTCGACTTGTCCACACTAAACACATATCTCATTGTACCAAAATTCAAGATGCTGACCCTACAGCAACTTCTTCCCATGTTGGGCAAGGAGTCTTGGCTGGTGACTCTAGATCTCAAGGAGGCATACCTGCACGTCCCTATACGACCAGATTGCAGAAGACACCTCAGATTTCTTGCAGGATCAGAGCATTATCAATTCTCAGCATTGCCCTTTGGCTTATCTACTGCACCCAGAGTATTCACGAAATGCCTGGCATCAGTAATTGCACGTTGCAGGCTTCAGGGAATTCAGATCTACCCATACCTGGACGACTGCCTAATACAAGCAGACAACAAGACAAAAATAATAAAGGATTTGGCCTATGTCATACAACTGTTACAAGCCTTGGGATACACAGTCAACATCCAGAAGTCAAGACTAGTGCCATCCCAGAGGATAACATTTTTGGGTGCAGAACTGGACACAATAACTCAGATGGTTTTTCTCACAGAAGAAAAACAAAAGCAACTACCAGTCTACTTCATGGCTTTGACAAGACAAACTCAGCTTACTGCAAGGAAAGTCCTGCAGGCCCTGGGTTACATGGCATCTTGCATAATCTTGATCTCGCATGCCAGGCTGCATATGAGAAAATTACTATGGTACCTAAGGAATGTATGGTCTCAACACAGGCACAGTCTAGAAACCATGATACCAATCATTCCATGTCTGAAAAAAAGAATTCCTGTGGTGGGCTCAGGCCTGCCAGACCAACAGAGGGTTGCCTTTCCACAAACCACAACCAAGGCAGACCATCACCACGGACGCCTCAGACCTAGGCTGGGGGGCACACATGGAAGACAAGTGTATCCAAGGCCTATGGTCTCAAGACCAGCTGAATCTACACATAAATCTAAAGGAGATGCTGGCAGTGAAGCATGCAATCGAGGCATTCAAACCATTCCTCCAGCAAGGACATCTGCTGATAAGGACAGACAATACCACAGTCATGTGGTACATCAACAAACAGGGAGGCACGCATTCCTACCCTCTATGCCGGATGGCAATGGACCTGTGGAACCTAGGCCTGAATCTCAACATTCAACTGCAGGCCAAATTCGTACCAGGAAAAGAGAATTCACTAGCAGACAGCTTAAGCAGAACTACCACGGATGCTCACGAATGGATGCTGCATCCAGACATCTTCAAAAACATAACAAAGAAATGGGGAATGCCAGAGATAGACCTGTTCGCCTCCCCACTCAACCACCAACTGAAGAAATTCTGCTCAAGAGAATACCACCCACAAGCCTGGAGGGTGGACTCCCTTTCTTTCAGCTGGAAGGCCCTGAGAGTATGCCTTTCCACCTCTCCCATTGATGTACAAAGTTCTACTGAAGATCAGGGAGGAACAGCCAAAGGTGATTCTGATAGCTCCAGACTGGCCAAGGCAGCATTGGTATCCGCTACTGAGAAGCATGTCTCGGATGAACTCATGGCCTCTACCTCTATGGCCTTTACTTCTAACGCAGAACAACTACAAGACCCTGCATCCAAACTTGAAAACGTTGCAGCTAACTGCCTGGAAAATTGCATAAAACAAAACCAAAATGTTTTATCTCAGAGGGTCAAGGACATTACCCTGGAGGCTCGCAGACCCTCCACAAGAAAAACATACTCAGCCAGCTAAATGGAAGGGATTCCTCATTTCAAGTGCATCAAAGGGTACAAATGTCACACTGGCAAACCTAGCACACATCCTAGAATACTTAGCAGAACTGTTCCACAATAGCCTGTCCTATTCTTCCATTAAGATTCATGCTTCAGCAATTTCAGCAGAGTACAACATGGATCCTCCTATCTTCTCTCACCCTCTCCTCAGACAATTCTTAAGAGGGATCAAAAATGTAAAACCTCCATGGAAACCACCTCTGCCTGCATGGGATCTCAATTTTGTGCTGGAAAAATTAACACTTCCCCCTTTTAAACCAGCAGCATCAGCAGACTTACAGTTCTTATCTTGGAAAACTGCTTTCCTTCTAGCAATCACTTCAGCAAGAAGGGTATCCGAGTTACAGGCATTAATGGCAGTGCAGCCTTTCCTTATCTTTCACCAGGATTGAGTGTCTCTGAGAACAAATCCGACTTTCATGCCAAATGTTGTATCCAGGGTATCCTTTAACCAAGCTATTCATTTGCCTACATTCTTCCCTAACCCACAAAACGGGGGAAAAACTATTGCACACCTTGGATGTACACAGACAACTACGCTACTATCTGGACAGAACTAAAACCAGCAGAAAAACTGACCAGCTTATGGTAGCATATGCAACAGGAGTGCAAGGAAAAGCAATTTCCAAACAGACAATTTCAAAATGGATAGGAAATTGCATTCGATTCTGCTACTCTTTTCATGGAAAGACAACTCCTGAAAATATCAGGCCTCACTCCACAAGAGCCACAGCCACCACTACAGCTTTCCTATGAGGAGTGGCTACCAAAGACATTTTAGAAGCTGCTACTTGGAGCTCCGTGCATACATTTGCCAAGCATTACAATCTTCCTTTATACTCCAGATCCCGAGCAGGTTTTGCAACTGCAGTTTTACAGGGGATCTTAACTACACCATCATTATCTTAGTGCCTCCTCCCCCAGTTTGGCTATGGTATTCTACCCATATGTTATGACTGCAGATGCATCCTTGAAGGACATAGTACAGTTTTGTACCTACCATAAATGTAGATGTCCGATAGGTATGCATCTGCAGTCAGGATTACCCACCCTCCTTCCCCTCTGTGGTATTCCTAGGGTGCTTACCCCTCTTTTAGCTAACTGGGGGAATCTGTTATGGTGTATTTGTTTGTATGTATATATGTATGTATATATATATATATATATATATTTTGCTTTCTACTGTTTGGAATTTTCTACATTTATCCAAATTTAGCCTTCCTAGAAGGCACCTGGCATCTGGGGCAAGAAACACTGAGGAAAATGGCGTCGGCTGATGCCTTTATACCCCCAGAAGCTATGACGTCGGGTGAAGTGCGACATCAGCCGAGGCCAGACCCAGACTTTGGAATCCGGCCGACCGAAGGGCTGCCTGAGGCAGGACAACCCATATGTTATGACTGCAGATGCATACCTATCGGACATCTACATTTATGGTAGGTACAAAACTGTTCTTTTTTGCTTCTTCCAGATGAAAAGGATGAACAAGATGCCATTTGAAGCAACTACTATTCAGCGATCAGTGAATTATCCGACAGACAAACACTTTTGTTGGGATTTTCCATTTTCCAGCTTGATTACCTGGTTACTGTTAACTCACTGTAAGCCTTTGTCTGACACAACATGGATGCCATTAAGGACTTGTGTAAAGTGCCCACATGTAGTCAGTATAGATGTTAAGTTATAAAGATGTATGGGATTTTTTAATTAAATGGTATGATGTAAAATGATTTTTTAAACTTAGTAAAGTTGATTTTGCATGTCTTGCTAAGATTGTGGTAGGCTTTGATTAGTATGTACAAAAATCAAAATCACTGCCTACATATGCAAAGTGTAATAGTACAACTGTGTTGTACTGTCAGGAATAAAACCATTGGCAAACTTCTCTATAATCATGTAGTCACCAATGCTTGGAATAAACTGCCCCTATACATAAGATCAATTTCTAACCCAATCTACTAAACTCTTGGACTTGCTGTTGCACTGACCCAACTTAATCTACCTCTATCTCTTCCCTCTACTGTCTCTTCCCTTTACTTTCAACCAGCCCTCCTTCTCTCTTCCTCCACTTGTTCCACAGAATAAGGTATACTAAGGTATACTATAGTCTCTTCAGTCCTGAAGTGTTGTTACAATCTATTCCTGAACCATCTGTAAGAAACTGTACAGTGACTGTGTAGGATGAAACTACATCTGCTTAGTGTTATACGATATGTCATTACTGTCACTGTGACTATGTGTATGACGATGCCTTACATCAAATTGTACTTTGACTATGTATTGGATGAAACTATTTGTGCTTACTGTTATACAGTATGTTGTCATTTTGACTATGTATTGGATGGCACTGTATGTGACTACTGCTTTGCTGTATGTGATAACTGTTATACTTAATTTTATATTATCTACTTTTTGGAGCTTTTCCCTTGGGTCTCCGCTGAACAAGGGTATCTGCCCAGTTGGACTAACCCTGTGAACAAATGTCAAATAAATTTAGTTAAGTTTATCTTTCAGAAGTGTCAGGGTAACATGCAGTTACCAGAAACACAATGGGATGCTGCAATTTCAGTGATGCCAGTAACTAAACCAGAGAGATATTCAGGAATATAACACACAATGTAAGGATTTTCAGGCTCCAGTTCTAACTCCTTTATTTGAACAGTATTGTTCGGAATGGTTAGAGGCAGCTAAAGCTGAAGGGAAAACAGGTGACACAGTAGCAAAGTTAAATAAGCTAACACAAACCTTTAAGGAAAAACTGCAGACATATGCAGAGTTCAGGCAGTACACTGAGGCTACACATTTTCCTCTAACTACTTTACAAACTACATTACAGTCTTTGCAGGAAAGGATACAGGAAAGGGAGGATGAAATCACTGCCATAAAAGCACAGTTAAAAATGGCAGAGGATGACATTAAGATGGAGAGAAGGTTTAGTGTACAGGCAGTTATGGATAAAGAAAATTGCAATAGAACAAATGCAAAGTTACTGCACAAATGCAGGAATTGCAGGTACAGCTTAAAACATACCACACATTAAATCAAAAGACATAAATTTAGTAAGTACATTGGCTGATTTATATTAACAGTGTAGGTTATAACAAAATGGCTAGGTTTATTTATTTTATTTTACATTTGTTGATTGGGAGAATCCGACTGGATACATGTCAATTTTCAGCGGAGGCCCAGGGAGAAAAGCTCCACAGTTTGTAAATATACAAAGCCAAGTAACACTTACAGAGTTATTTCACAAATACAGAGAACAAGTGCAAAACATAACATTTTAGAAATACAGAGAAAAAAAATATTTTAGCTGTAAATTGTAGTAGCAGGACACGTTAGTTGTATGCCCAGTAATTTCTACTTGAATTAATGGGAGCATGTATAATTTACCTATAAATATATGTGAATTTGCAATATTATGTTTGAGTATGATGGTGTAAGAAAGAAATGGGGAGTACAACGAGTAGTAGAGAGTATTTAGAGTATAGTAGGACTGCTAGTAGACGAGGTAGATTACTAGTACATGCAGTAAGTTACTATGAGGAGGTTAATAGAGAAAGTCCTGAGGAAGAAGCAGGTATAGAGGGTCAAACTGGAGGAAGGCATGGGTATTGTCTATTGATAGATAGGTATTCCTTTAGTAGTTGTTTAAACTTAATGATAGAGTTGGTCGAGGTAATAGCAGGGGGCAGAGAGTTCCAGATTTTACCTATGTAGTTAGGAAATAGGGAATCGCCTGCTAAGTTGTTGGATCTGGTTATTTTGATTAAGGTTTTGTCACTAGAGCATAGTTGTCTGGGGTTTTCATGTATTTTAAGTAAATTAGATAGTGCTGGTATTTTGTCAGGATATAGTAGGAGTTTCTGAGCGAAAACTAGTTGGTGGAAGGTAATGAGATTTGGAAGTTCAAGCCACTTTAGTTGATATAGTGAGTGGCAGTGATGGGAACGGTAGGGAGCATTTGTGGCAAATCTGGGAATTTGATTGTAACATGTCTAGTTTTGTAATTTCTGTTTTGGATAGGTTGGTGAAGATGGGAGCACCATATAGAAGTCTGGATAGGAGCAGAGTTTGAGCCATGGTAATTTTAGTCTGTTGATTTAGGTATGTTTTATTTTTGTACAGACTGCCTAGTTTTCTGTGTAGGTTTTTGATAGTTTGATTTATGTGCAGGTCAAACTTCAGTTTATTGTCAATTCTGACACCTAGTAGTTTTTTGTGGGAGTCTGAGGAGATAATGGTACCATCACTAGACATAATATTTAAATAATCGGTGTCTAAGTTGGATTTATTTGCTTTGAAAATTAGTAGTTTTGTCTTTTTTGGGTTCAGTAACAAGTTTTTACTGAGAAACCAAACTTCAGTGGTTTTGAAGACTTGGGTAGTGGAAAGGAGTGTGAGGGGGTTGATGGCTGAGCAGACTAACGTTGAGTCATCAGCATATTGTATGAAAGTTGCATCTTGGGTGATCTTATTTAGATCGCTGATGAATATGGAAAATAATAGAGGGCCTAAAATTGATCCTTGTGGGACTCCAGTTGTAATAGGGAGCAGTGTGGATAGTTTGTTATCCCACCTGCCTGCTTGCCGTCTACCTAGTAGGTAATTCTGAAACCAGGCTAGTGAGTCAGTAGATAGTCCAAGGTCTGAGAGGGACTTAAGAAGTTTGGGATGGTTGACCATGTCAGAGGCTTTTGATAGGTCTAAAAATATGGCTAATGTTAGTTTGCCTAAATTCCGGTTCTGGTTGTTTAGGTTAGTGAAGGAGAGGATGGCGGTTGTTCTATGGGCTGGTCTAAATCCATGTTGGGTAGGAGTGAGAAGTTGTTTTTTCAGTAGTTATTGCATAAGTTGCTGGTGAATACATTTTTCCAATATTTTAGCAAGTGGGGACAATATGGTAATATTTGCAGGCCCCACCTTTATGTAGTGGGGTGACATATGCTGTTTTCCAGATTGTTGGAATTTTGCTTTCTATTATTGAGCTGTTCAGGAGAATTGATATTGGATAGGCTATCTCATTAGCAGCCATTTGAAGGTATTAGGCAAGAATGTTATCGGCAGCTAGGGTAGTTGGTTTGAGTTTACCTAATAGTTTATTTACATAATCTGTAGGAATAGGTTTGAATTGGAAGGTGGTGTTGATACTGCTAGCAAGCTTGGAGTTGCTAGTAGTAGAGGTTTTGGGTTGTTGATCAACTAGCTTTGAAATGGTTTCTATGAAGAATCTATTAAAGGCTTCTGGGATTTCAGTGCTATCCTTTACAGTGGTTGGTGTTGGGATACTTGGTTTGCCGGGGTGGAGTAATTTATTTAGTTCTGCCCAGAGTTTTTGGAGGTTGTTTTGATGTCTGTTTTGTAAATTGAGAAAATAATTCCTTTTGTTTAGTAGAATTTGTTTTTTTGTTTCGTTTCTGAGTTTTTGGAATTCTTGTTTGGTTGCTATGGCTTTATTGGCTCTCCACTGATGCCAGACTGTGTTTCTTTGAGCTATCATGGTTCTAGTGGTAGTAGTGATCCAGGTGGCTATTTTAATTATTTGTTTACTTGTGTGAGGAGGGGCATGGGTGTTTAAAACATTTAGGAAGGTAATGGTAAATAGCTCAACAGCTTCATCTAATGGGAGGGTCTTTAGTAGGTTCCACCTTTGGTATTGTAGTTCAGGTGTGAATTTCATTATGTCAAAGTTTTGTTTGTTTCTAATGGTGAGAAGTGGTGGTTTGGAGTTGGCGTGGGATTTGAGTTTTAGTAGGAAGGTGGGTTGGTGGTCATAGAGGTTGTCTGGTAGGACACTTGCTTGGTAGGACGTATTGGCATTGTTTATTAGGGTCCAGTCTAGGAGGCTTTCTTTGCTTTTATTATTACCTAGCCTTGTACTAGAATTAATAATTTGGGAGAAATTATAAAGATTTATGAAGTTGGTGGGGTTGGAACTGGGGCATGTATGCCAGTCTATGTTAGTCTCCAAGGATGATTGTTTCTTGGGGTAAGTTTTGATTGGTCCAGTGTAAAAGGGCTTCTATGATGGGGATGTTATCACCTGGTGGTATATACCCTGTAATAATATTCATAGATTTTTTGTCAGTTAGTTCAAGTTTAGCTAGTAGTAGTTCTGAGGACATTAGGGGGAGTATAGGAGGGTTAATAATGGTAACCTTTAAGTTGTTTTTGTAAAGTAATGCTACACCACCCCCTTTTTTGAATAGTCTATCATTACGTATTACATTATAGCCTGACGGAAGGAATTCGCTGTCGGGAATAGCAGGTTTTAACCAAGTTTTGGTTAGGGATAGTAGATCTCGGGAATAGGTGTCTATTAGAATATGTAGTAGATGTACTTTATTATTAATGCTACATATGTTTAAGTTTAGGAAAGTAGGCTATTCTTTGGTCTGGAGAGTAATGTTGAGTTATTAGATAGGGATGGGGAGGAAGGGGAACGTATGTCAGGGTTTGGGCCTGGATTAGGATGTATGCCACCTGCTAATCTTAGTTGGTGCCTGATATGGTGTAGGAGTTTAGATAGCTTAGTAAGAATTTGTATGTACTTATGTGTGGAAAGTGACTTAGTGGTTTTGATAAGTGTTGTGGGAGATGGAGAGATTATGCTGTGGTGGTAACTATTTGAGGGTATGTGTAGGCTGTAGTGTTTGGTGTGGGTGGAGTAGGTGGATGTATGTTGTGATGGGATAGTAGGAAGAGTGATGTGATAGGAGCTGAGGTGATAGGTCACAACTAGTAGTGCAAGAGTTATAATGTTGATTGCACACATGTTGAGTGGCTGTAATGGTATGTGTGTGGTAATTAGTGGGAGGAGTGTGTAGGTTGCAGTAAAAGAGGATTGGTAGTTGGTGTCTGGGTTGTTTTGTGATTAGTTTGGGGTTAGTGGGAGGAGTGTATGGGTATAAGTTTAGAGGTAGTGGAGGCGGGTGGAAATTGGGGCAGGGTAGGGGACCAGAGAGAGCCCGAGCATAGCAAGGGCGAACGGAGCTGGGCTGACCTATGAGGCAGAAGATATCACTACCAAAAACAATCTATTGGGTCAGAGAAAGTTATTATCCAGGTCACTTATCCACACAACCTTTACTTTGGACCACAACTCTTTTCAATTTGCACAAATGCTATTTCTGTTTAGCTCCGTTACTCTTCTCCTCAATTAGTTTCTACACTACAGCCTACAGCTATTTGTGTAGAGAAGGGCATTTGCTGTCTCACTGCCTTGAATATGGGAGTGAGGCGATGCTTTGGGGGTAATTATGTTGGAAACCTAAGCTCCTAAGGGAAAAGTAATGGTAGTAGGAAAACAAATTTGGAAAGGACTTGCAGCGAAGCTGTTGGGACCTTAAGTGTAATTGGGCTGCCTTTAGCTAAGTGCCGCCAATATACTGCGAGAGAAAAATGGGTTATCAAGAGCTAACTATGCTCCTAAAACATTCAAGTTACATACACTGCAGAAAAGCTGCTATCTTCCCAGGTTGTAGAGCGGGCAATGTAGGGCCAGATGACCGCAATTCTTGGGTGGCTGAGTTTAATAAATTTGCTTAAGGAAACTGAAAGAAAAGAAGATAAATAGCAGGTAACTAATGGGAGAAATTCAGTGGAGGTCCAAATTAATTGGTGCCTGTTGTGAAAACTGTAGCATTAGGAACACATTGCGTATATTCTATTACACTAGTGATTGCACTACATTATACAGCTACTGTCCTTATAGCAGTTAACAGTACAAAAAAATGCACATTGTCTCATTTCCTAGGTAGAGCCATTTTATACAGAATGCTCACATCTAATGTTTAAGAGCACAGATTTTACATTTAGCTAGTTTTCTAGTGCTACTACTATAGGTTTGCTACTAATCATACCTCTTACTCTCATCACTGTCAGTCCCTCAAAATATTAAATTGGTTAGAGTTCCCTAGCCAGCGACTATACTCTCAACTTCTTATCATTCATTCCATGCCTTGTAAGTCCTCTTTCAGCCCTAGTATTTCTTCTCACTGTACCCCCAGCTAGAAACCTTGGGTGTGCTGGCCAAGAACAGTTGGATATATATAAACCTAAAAGTTCAATGGGCCTATGTCGCTCGCCAGTTCAGGATAAAACAAGTGAGTATCATGGGTTCTTGTTCAAGCAGCTTTATTGTATGCAAACACATCATAAATGAGGTTAAGTAACTTTAACTTATAAACAAACTAGCTACCATGCACATAAATGTTAACATTCTGGCTCCACCTTCAAAATGACACTGAAGCTAACATGTGGTTGGTATTTACATGCACACACAGTTCTTGGAAATGCTTCTTAAAGGTAGAGCACACCTGTTATTCTACAGCCTAGATCTATACAGCTATACTCCTGCCCTATCATTGAATAAGCAATCGGAATAATAACACAAACACACACAGTTTTAAAAAAGCTCTCAAAGAATATCTATTGCTTCTACTGTGGTTTTTGCCTACACCTATACAGAGAATGAAGGCAATTTTGTCAGCATATACTCAGGGACAGCCATTAACTACAAAACTGTTAGGCAATTTCAGCATTGCAATCTGTGACAGATTCATGGAACAGGCAGAACATTTTAAAATGGCTTATCAGATCGTGCACAATAAGTTGGATGAGGAAATGTAGGAGGAAGCTGTCCAAAAGCAGTTAATCCAGTTTTCTAGAAATGGTTAAGGGAGTACCAGGTGACATTGTGTATTCATGAGGAAGGCTCCAAAACACTAGAGGAAGTGGTGACTAGATTGATGCAAGGACAGAAAATGGATGGTAAGCAGTGTACAGTACAAACATTGTGTCGAGGAAGATGAGGAAGTGCAGAGCGAGGTATATGTAATTGTTGAGAAAGAGGAAGAAGGTGGAGTGGTGCCCTGAAGAGGGGAAGAACAGCATCAGCCCCATCTCAGGTAGGAAGGGATGGTCCAGACAGGGAAAATAAGGAAGTAACCTTTTTTTTTTGTAAAACGATAGGACATGTAACATAAGTCAGAATCTGTCAAGCAACATCTGGAAAGAATAGCACAGGAGAACACCGGAAAATATGAAGGTCTCTACGAACACCATTATATTGGGCGACTTCATCTACCCTAACATAGACTGGGAGCATTACTCTAGCTCCAACACCCAAGCCCGAAGGTTCCTAGAATTTATAAACTCAAATGCTATGGAACAACTTGTTGCCACTCCCACAAGAGGGGAAAACATACTGGACCTGATAACCAAGCAAAGTCCAAAACCAATAAATCCACAATCCACAGAACAGGCAAGACGACACTGCACCAAAAAACAGTGTCGTCTTGCCTGTTCTGTGGATTGTGGATATACTGGACCTGATCATCACCAACATGGGGACTTCTGTGCTCCAGACCAGAAGTGTATCCTTCACTGGTAAGATCAGACCATAAACTAATCTCACTAGATATTCACATCCCGACCCCAGCCCCTGCCCAGAAAACCACAGTGAAAAACTTCTCTAAAGCAAATTTCACACCTCAAAACCGTGGTGGAATCCTTCAAAGCCCCCGGGCCTGTGGAAAATACGGCCCAGACTGCAGAATCCTTTATAAACGCATTGTATGAACACCTTCAGGAATGCATGGATCATGCAATCCCAAATAAAACCAAGACCCAATCCTCCAAAGTTAGGCATCCTGTCTGGTGGACCCTGGCCATAAACAAACTATACAATAGGAGGAAGCTACTACATGATAGAGCAAAATCCCAAAAAGGGAAGGCATCTCTGATCAGTATTAGCAAAAAACTACGGGCACTCATAAAATCGTCTAAGGCCAGATTCGAGAGAAAAATTGCACAGGACACTAAGGATAATCACAAGGCTTTCTTTAGTTATGTTAGGAACCTGGGTGGGAATTCCCAGATATGCTCAGAAGTAGTCCAAAATGACAAAAATACACCGAACCCACAGACATTGCCAACATCCTAGCTGACCGGTTCAGCGCAAACTTCTCTCCCCCCTCCCTTCTCCACCAAAAGGGCAAATATCTATCCCAGCAGAATGCTGCCCCCCCTGACATCTCAGATGCTTAGGTAAGAGCCGCCCTCTCCAAAGCAAAAAACACAGCATCAATGGGACCAGACGGTGTCCTGGGCTGCGTCCTACATGAACTCCAAGAAGATCTAAACCCAAACATAAAACTACTGTTCGGTCTCAGCCTTACTACAGGATATGTACCCAAAGAGTGGCGTACAACAACAGTGGTCCCTCCCCACAAAGGTGGTGCCTCAACGGATCCTGCAAACTATCGCCCCATAAGCCTGACTAGCTTGGTCTGCAAAGCTATGGAAAGGATCATCATGGACCTCATAAATAAAGATATTGGGGACCTACAGACTCTAGATCCTACCCAGTTCGGCTTTGTTAAGGGCAGATCCTGCCTCTTAAACCTGGTTGATTTCTTTGAAACAGTCACCAAGGCCATTGATGAGGGGAAGGTGGTCCACACAGCCTGCCTGGACCTTGCAAAAGCCTTCGATACAATTCCCCACTCAGGCATTATAGATAAGCTCACCAGCTTAAATATAAACCCCCTATGTCACTAGATGGGTTGCAAACTGGCTCAAGGACAGAACCCACATGGTTAGAATTGTTGGAGCCATGTCAGACTCCAAACCAGTTACAAGTGGCATCCCACAAGGCTCAGTCCTGGGACCTCTCTTGTTTGGTATATATTTCTCGGAGGTACAGGCTAACACAGAAGGACTGTGGCTGACCAAGTTCGCAGATGACTGCAAACTGGGCCCCATAATCGACTCTCCAGCCGACACAAGCATCCTACAAAAGGGCCTCATAGAAACAGACAACTGGTGCTAGAGCCATGGCCTCAAGCTAAACGCCAAAAAGTGTATAGTCATCCCCTTTGGCAAAAACAAAGTGCCCACAAATTAAGTACGGAAGAAATAATTAGGGACCTGGGAACCCAAGTTGATAGCAATCTCTCATTTGACAACCACGTTGCCAAAGTGGTTAGAAAAACATTTTATATAGCACACCTAATCATGAAGGTATTCACATCTAGATCAGGGGAGGTCATCGTGCCTCTTTACTCATCCCTCATCAGGCCCATAATTGAGTACAATGCCCCTTTTGGGATGTACCTTACCAGACACCTGCAGCAACTGGAAAGACTCCAAAAGTACCTCACCAAGAGGATCAAAGGGCTCAAACAGATGCCATATGCTGCCCGGTTAAAGAAACTCCAGCTCTACTCAGTGGCATACCGCCTGCTCAGAGGCGATCTGTGTCTGACGTATAAAGCCATGTCCAACCCGGAATTAATGGACATATGCTGCACCTCAGAAAATCCAAATCCCATCGAGCTACGCACTCGAGAGACTTGGACCTCAGCACTGAAATAAATAGGACATGCTGGAGGGACAGATTCATAACCCAGAGGCTCCCTTCACTCTGGAATAAAATCCCAGTCCAGGTTAGGCAGAGTCCCTCATTGACTCTCTTCAAGAGAAATCTTGATGAGTGGATGGGAGATGGTAGGTTTACCCCGGGTATCACTTCTGTGTCACTGTTAGACAGAGGCACAGTATACTAACCTGAAAAAGGGCATAGCAGAATAAATTTAAAATGGGTGGCGAAAGCCAAACACACTCTGGCTAGGCTTATAAATGCCCTAGGGCAGATAGCCTAGTATGAACCTATGAACCTAAGGTGTCTGGAGTACTGATTGGAGTGATTAGCTGAATAGTCTGTTTTCAGGATGGTCTGGATGGATCATCACCACACTGATTGCTATTATCGTCATTATTTTTGAATTGGTATTTTTTTACATGCATAAAGCTTTGTGTAACAAAAATGTGTAATCAAATTAATATTATAAATACAGAAGAGTTCATACAGGTTCCAGGTTCTGCTTAACTGTTATATGTAAAATGGTTTCATTTTTATTTTTTGTTAAATAAAAAAGGGGCCATTTTTAGAGTAAACTGTTTTATTTAAGCAAACTGATTTATGTAATGTATATAATGTAAAATGTGAATTGTTACTATAATGCATGTTGGTTCAGTGGTATAGATTCTTGGCATCCATAGGCTTACACTTTTCTTCATGGGCAGCATAGTGCTGCTGCGAGAGTTCCAGAATGTGGACAACATATGCCTACCTTTCCAGACTGTTCTACCCTGCTTTACAAATGTGTACACTTTTCTTCATGGGTAGCATAGTGCTGTTCTGAGAGTTCCAGAATGCAGACAGTGCTCTATAAATAAGTGGAGAGACTGACTAGATTTGCAGAATTTCTGAGGAAACAATGTCAGACAATATTTTGAGAGAAATAAATAGAATTGTATATGTTGCCAATGATGATGTGGAACAAGGGAAAGCAGAGACAATTCATTTGTTGCATTTAACACCACGTTTGATGTCAGACCCACCCTCAGGAGGGACAGAAGGGATGTGCCTCCCTGCCCACATCAGCCAGTTAGTCTCTTTTACTCAAGTTGGTGATGGGAAACCATTGGTCACCCTATGGGTAGAGGGGATACAATGGCAAATTGTTCTGGTAGATACCAGAATGGCAGTAAAAATAAATCATCAAAAGAAAACAGTTATCTTAGAATGCAGTGGAAACTCCGTGGTAGCTGTTGGTAGTCAACCAGTTGACATTATATTTGAAGAGGATGGAGAACCGCTCAAGGCAACATTTTTGTTGCATCCTAGGTGTGGTACGACTATTTTAGGGATGGATATAGTATCAAAGCTGGGAATAGTGATAGATTTCTCAAACAGGATTCTATGGAGGACGCTGCAGGACCGAAGGAGATTGAATATGCACAATGTATGGTAACAGAAGTAGATCAAAAAGACAAAAAGGAAAGAATTGAGGTGGGAATGTCAGATGAGCAAAGGAAATGTGGGAAAAGTTGGAAAACATTCAGGATTTATGGGCAAAATCAAAAACAGATTGTGGTAAATTAAAGGAGGCCGTAGTGGCAGGTAGTCCAAATTATTTTATTCTTTCTTTTCAAAAACATTACCCAATTCCAGTATAGACTCAAAATGACATAAGAAAATGCATTCAAGAATGGGACCAGGCAGGCATTATTGAAAAGGAACATAGTCCAAATTCTCCTATATGAGCAGTGTTAAAGAAGCATGGTAGCTACAAGACTGGTCCTGGATCTTAAGAATGTTCTTTTGATACCTGGGATTCCAGACTTATCAGCAAGAATTAAACCTACTAGTAAGTGGTTTTCAATTATTGATTTGGGAAATGGATTTTTCGCTCTTCCATTGCAGGAAAAGGAGTAGCAAAAATTTACATTCACTTTTGAAAACCAACAGTATGTGATGATCCGGTTACCTCAATGATTTCAAAATAGCCCAGTGATTTTTCATCAAATCCTGGGACAGGTGTTGCAAAAAATAAAGCTGCCAGATTATTTTATTTTTATTTTACATTTGTTTTACCAGGAAAGTCCGACTGGGCAGGTTTGTCCATTTTTAGCGGAGGCCCGTGCAATATGATTAACCAACAACATACAAAATTTTAGAAAAGAAACAAGCTAACATTGTCATAAAAATGACACACATGAGAATAAGTAGTACAAAGAAAAGATACAGCAATATTCATGACAGAGCTGTGCATAATAACATCCATCAGAAGAATAACTTCATACAAAGTCCCACGCACAATGGTATAGTTTGAATTACTTGGAGTTGTATGTGTTTGAATTATAGCAAATTATTGTATGTTTTAGGTAGAGCAAGTTTGAAGGAGTTAGCCTGGTTCAGAGCAAGTACATATCTTGATAAGGAAGCATTTCAGTTGATTTTTGCAGCTGATTTTGTTTGCCTGTAACCTAATTTCAGGTGGGAAGGAGTTCCACGTTTTTGCAGTAGTACAGGAGTAGAGGGAGTCCCCTGAGGTGTAACTGCTTTTGGATACTTCAACCAGCCCTTTGTTGGTGGACCTTAGTTGATGGCTATTAGAGTAATGGTTAATTAAGCCATGTAAGGCTGGGGTTTTATTGGGGTGGTAGAGAATTTGGTGGGCTAGAATGAGCTGGTTAAGGGTCAATAAGTTTGGAAATTCAAGCCAGGATAGTTTATGAAGGACTAGGCAATGATGCAATCTATAGGAAGAGTCAGTAGTGAATTTAGGTATCTTGTTGTAACAAGAGGATAGTTTGTTTAGATCACCTTTGTGATTGTGAAAATAATGCAGTTTATTACACTGACGGCATTTTGATGTAGTCAGAAGCAGTTAAGGAGCATTACAGGCATTTAAAGACTGTGTTATGGCATTACAAGAAGAAGGGTTTAAAGTAAAGAAGTCAAAAATACAGTTCGTGAAGCAAGAAGTAAAGTTTTTGGGTATATAATAACACCTACAGGCAGGACACCTTGTAAAGAGAGGGTAGGAGGAATATTAGGCTTACCAATGCCTTTAACGGTGGCAGATTTACACAAATTTATGGGAATCAATGAATTACAACAGAGAATTTATTGAGGATTATGCAACAGTGGCAGCACCACTATACAGGATGTTAGCGGAACACAAGCTTCTGTAATGTTGCATTGGGGTCCATAGAAGAAGAGGGTTTCAAAATGTTAAAGCAAAAGTTAGTGCAGGCTATGGATTTGACAGCTCCAAATAACAAGGTTACTTCTTGCAAGTGGCAGCAGGTCCTGAAACTATGTCTGTAGTTTTACTACAGGCATGGCCATTAGGGAAGTCTATGTGAATGGAGCAAAAATTAAGACCAATTACATTTTGTAGTAGGAAACTCACACCGGTGGAAAAGGGACATCATCCCTGCATACAGAAATTGCTGACAATTCATTGGAGTATTATGCAAACAATAATTGACAATGTTTTCAAATGTAGTAGTTCAAACCCTGCATCAGTCAGTTAAAACTTTATTGTATATGACAGACATGAAAAAAATAGCAGAAGAGGTGAGTCCAACAGTATTTTCAAAATGGCTAACCACACTTAATATGAAAAAGATTCACACTTAAATGGCAGATAAATATTATCTGGCAAAGCTAGCAAATTATGTAGGAAAAGAACACAATTGCATGGAAAGTATTGGAGAGCCAGAAAGGTCTCCTCTAAAGCCTGAGTTTGATTTCAGAATGCCCACTGTCTACCTAGATGGGGTGAGATTCTGGAAGAATGGAAAATATCATGTAGTATTTGCAATTGTAGACTCAAAGAAGGGGCATGGAGAAGTACTCATGCCGGCTCGAAGAGCTATTTTAGAAGCAGTAAAATATGTACTACAGCACTGTAATCCAGTTAATATTTATGGTGATAATGCATATGTAGTAAACTCATTCAGGTTACACATGGCCACATGGGTTAGAAGAAAATTTGTTGATAGTGCAGGAAAACCTTTAAAGCATGCTAAAGTTTTAAAAGATATGTGGGACTTCATACAAAAACATAATCTGCAGGGGCAGTTCAGAATTATAAAAGTAAAAACGCATCAAAAACAAAATAATGTGGATGTGCAGGATAATGCTTTAGTGGATGCAAAAGCAAAGAAAGCAGCAGAAACTGGGTACTCACTATGTCCGGAGGAGACCGTGATCAGAGGTAGCAATAAATAAAAAGGTAGCGGTGCACGATG